>NW_015505753.1:1114301-1173302 GCF_001515645.1 Sinocyclocheilus grahami
TTTTTATATATATATATATATATATATATATATATATATATATATTTCTAAATAGTTTTCATTTATTTTTTTTGTTTTTGTTTTATTTTGATTTCCTTTAGTAATTTTAATGCTTACAAATTTGATATAATGCAAATTTTAATACTTCAACATAGTGCTGGGTTTTGACACAAATTTCATGATTCGATTCGATTCTCGCTCACAAGCTTGCGATTCGATTCGATTACCAATTTGATTTGATTCGATTCAATATAGATTATTTTGGATATACTGTATATCAGGTACAGTACATGCCAAATTTTTTGAAGGAAATCTCTCAAATAATGCTGTAAAATATACATGAGAGTCATTTGGTACTACATTACTATAATATTGAAGGTTAAAATTGACTGATTTGTTAAAATTACACTTATTAAGTTTTTAAAATAATAAAGTTATTACATAATTAAATAATAATATTTCTACTCCAATTTTTTTTAAATATAAACATAATGGTGGCTGTCATAAAAACTTGATGGATTTATTCAAACATAAATTAAACATTGAAGAACAGTACAATTTATAATGAATATGCTATATGGCATATCTATTTTGGTTTGGTTTTCTGTGTTTCCTTTCTCCTGCCTTGTTTGTTTCCATGGTTTGATTAATTAGCTCATCTACATCTCTACAGTTTATTTTTCTATCTGACTAATGAGTTTATGGTCACCGAATGTTGAGGTAAATGTGACGTTACGTGACATATTGTTTACAAGCCGTTATTTAGACGTCTTTGCACGGCTGAAACACTAATTGAGCGATTACATGAGACAGGATACGGATTGTAAAGTTGTACTCTTTCTTTTAACTTACCTTCGGATGTTTAGTCATGTTTATTTTGTGCTGAAACTGGTATTAATATGGAGGAGATGATCAGTTCACGTGCTTTACGCGCTGCCGCGTCTGTTGAACTGAGGCGCTACAGCGATCTGTCACTCCACATTAAACTGCCAAAACGGCATTTATTGTTTAAATACTGCAATACAATGGACATAATTTTAAATCTGAGACATTGTTTCATATTAAAAGTACCAAAGCACAATCTTTATTGCGATATATTGGATGGGAAGTGCACTTCAACGTTCAGTCCATTAACTGAAAACAGGCTAGACTATTCGATTCTTGGGATTTAAGAATCGATATCATTCCGTAAAAATGAGAGTCGATATCGAGATATCGATATTTTTTTACCCAGTCCTACTTCAACATTTAATTTCCTGTTTCCATTTAGTTTGACGTTTTTTGACTATTATTTACATTTAAGTAGCAATATTTAAAATTTTAGTTCCTTTATCTCAAAACTGTCTACCAGAAGTTTTAGTTTTAATTAACGACAACAACACTGTTTGTGAATGACAGGTGCACATTCTGTGTGTGCCTGCTTTTGGGATGTATTGCACCTATCGTAAACTCCTGTTGCTGTGTTTTGCACCAAGACACGTTGATTGACGTTACCCCAAATGGGATTATGCTCACTACCACAGCTAAATAAGCAGTGATCATCACCCACTAGTTTCCCACAGTCCTTAGTTGGATGCAAAAGTCAACCTGCATCACTTCCTCTAAGCCCTCTGTTCGGCAGTAAAAGTGTTGCTGAAGAGAATCAGTCACAGCCAATGAAAGTGAGCCCTCCGTAGGAGTTTGACACGCACGGCCAAGCATTACACACACCACTGAAAATAACTCCTTTGTACTTTCTGCTCTCTCTCTCCAGCTACAGTATTGTTATCGACGGGCAGAGAGGAAACCGACCCAGAATCTACTCCCTGGAGCAACTCTTGCAGGAAGCCGTGAGTTTCCCACTTACAGCAAACAAACCTGCCTACGCTCTGAGCTTTGGCTTCTCAGGACCCACACACATCACCACATCCTCCAAAATCCCCTCTACTATTAAAGAGCAGCACAAAACAATATCCTCTTTCCTGAGATCCCTATACACAATGCCATTTCCTAAAGTCCTGTTTCCAGCACACCTTTTCTTCACACCACTTCAAGCTCTACCCCTGTTCACACCTTCTCACCTACGAGTCATATATCTACAAACATTAACATGCATTCTCTTCTTGACATTTTCCATAAATACATCCCTATATCCATGGTACACTTTGGTGTACTTTTACTGTCCATTTGTTCATTTTTATTCATTTTTTTTACCCTGTTCATAGAAAGAGCATCCTGTTAAAATTGGTGAGGAGCATCTATCACTAATTAGCAGCCAAACCACAATCACATCTACCTTCCTCTAGTGCCCTGCACACAGCACGTCTTTATTCTGTGAGCACTGGGCCCTTTCAGCACCTTCACATTGTTTGAAATCCTACAGCAAACCTCTATAATGTGCCAGCAGGGCAAATCAATATTTCCCTCAACAGCCACCAATATAAGTGACTGTACACTCAGGACTTGTTTGTGCAATTCAAATGGCCTATTTTATAACTTTTCATCCATGTACACATGTTAACAACTGATAGTAGATATGTTACAGTATCTTCAGCATTTTGGAGCATGAGCATTGGATTAAAAATGTTCATCATTAACTCACCATTGTTCCAAACCCATATGACTTTTCCTAACCAGACAATCCTGCTTGAAAACAGTCATAGCCAATTTTATGGATAGCTGGCAATAAGACTAAAGTGTCCCAAAAGCTGACCTGTCTCATTTAGCTTCGCTTTATCAAGGTGTTTCTGAACACAAAGGATGCATCTTCTGTGCACACCCACTAGGAGAGATATCCTCCCTCAATGTTAGTTATACAGGTTATAATAACATTACAGTTAATTTAAGTCAATGCACTGCAATTACACAGTGTAAACCACAGTGCATTATTGGCGCCCGTTCAGTTTTGCTTGTAACCTGTTTCCTTTGTGTGTTTGTGTTGGGAGAGATCAGTGGTGTTGACTCACTTGTTTTCCACATTTAACATTCTGCAGAAGGATCACTGACATAAAACAGTGACTTAGTACATGTCTTCATTTACTCTACAGTATGTATTATACTTTTGTATTTTTTAGTGACCAATGGATAGTTACCTTCCTGAATGCTGATTGGTCAGTACAGTGTTCTTAAAGTGTACTTGTTGAATTTGTCTTACTCTTAAAGTCTTTTAGCAATCAGTCTGTACTGTATATTCACTTATACAACAGCGAAGATTTTGCTAAAAATACAGTATATGCTTATACAATACAATTGAATACCCAATACCCAAATCGAGCATTTAAATAGTAATTACAAATCTGTATTTAGCAACAAATCTGTGCTATCCATCGAAAAAGGTGGTCAGTGCAAAGGTGGTCATTCTAAATTGTTTGTCCCTTAACTTTAAAAAAAATATATAATATTTTTTTTTTTGTGGTTGGGTCTTTCTCTCTCTCTCTCTCTCTCTCTCTCTCTCTCTCTCTCTCTCTCTCTCTCACACACACACACACACACACACACTTGTTATTCAGCTGTTTCATTGTGTAAACGGTCTACAGCAGCTGTCTCTAATTACACTGAACTTCCACTTTCCAGAGCGTTCCATTCCACCATGTACCTTTGACACCAATCTACACGCACACCCTTCCAGTTTCACATCCCATCAGTCAGAGAGCGCCTGTTACCATAGCAACAGTAAATTAAAGAAACCTGAAAGGGGTTCGAGCTGAATGGGGGGATCTGGGCGCTCTGTTAGACAGAGAAACGCTGCAAACCTGCAATCACAGTTGCTCCATTCACACACTCCTCATTATTACTCAGCAAGTTAGTGTTTACCGCACCTCCGCTTCCGTGGCTTTCAGCCCTAACATGCTGGCATGAGATAAGTGCTGCTTTCATAAGAGCCTTACTGATTGACTTCTGTGTGTGTCATTTATCATCCTGGGAGTCCAAAACCACTTTCACTGGCATTGCCTGACAGAAGTTTGTTCCTGTGTGTGTTAGGTACTGGATGTACGCCCTGACACTGAGGCTGTGCTAAAAGAAGGGACTAGAGTGTGTGCTTACTGGAGTGAGCGCTCACGTTGTCTTTACCCGGGATATGTGCGAAGGGGTGAGGCATAGACATAATTTTCTCTTTCCATAGAATCAGATAATAATTTTTCTTCCAAAATATCACGTATCAATTCCAGCGTTAAAGAACTACTGTAAAGCATTTCAATTAAATTAACTAGTTCTGGTGATCTTCTAGGAGGCGATGAATCTAAACCTGGTGGGGTTATGGTGGAGTTTGATGATGGAGATAGAGGGTGGATCTCTCTCTCCAATATTCGCTTTCTTCCACCAGGTTACCAAATCCAATGTAGGTCCCAACTTTGTATAGTTCTACCTCACTTGACGTTCTGATTAGCTCTGTTCTAAAATCTAGTGAGCTACCTATGTCTGCTGTCCATACAGGCAGCATCTTACCCTGCAGTGAAGACAAACGTAGAATATCTTGATTTGGGTGATGGACTTCAAAAGGCATTTTGAATAGCTTCATCAGCAGAGTCAAACAGTCAACTCCTCATATCATTTGAGATTTGACTAACATTTAATTTAGTTTTTCATTAGTACATGCTTAGCTAACAAAGCAATATTCTACTAAACACAAAAATACAAAGTACACAAATATGGGGTGAAGTCTATACTGACATTTCTTTAGATTCAATTCAGTCTGGAGTGAATTTTTGCTTGTGGCAATGGGATTGCCTTATCTGGAAATGATAAACACAATTTTAGCGTAACTAGGTATCTGAGAAGCTGCCTTTTGTCACATATTGTGCCATAAAATGCTGTCTAGGTTGGTAGCTCACTAGAACTTGGAACTGAGCTTCTATCATTGATTCTTATTTCACATATATTTGAAATGTATTGTAAAGGTCGATTACAAAAAAAATTACACCACATCTGGCCTTTCAGGTGTTGATCCTGGACTCATCTCTGAGGGGCAGCTTGACAAAAAAATTTCCAAGCAAGAAAACAAGACTCTGAGTGAAAGGACAGCAAGAACAGACAGATTCAAAGCTCAGGAGAAGCTTGTCAGAAGACCAGGTAAGACTTTCTACAGTAAACCACCAGAGAACATATTTTACTCTTTGTCTCAAAATCCAGTAGGCTGCCTATCTAGACAGCTTTCCAAATGTGCCTATGATCCCAAAAATGATGTCTATGAATGCTGATCATGCTAAAGTTTATTGCAAATGTTTAACTTTTCTTTAAAGGGAGGCCTAAAGGTTCAGGGCTAAAGAAGTCTCTCTCAGACAGTGTAGCCAAGAGCTCAGCACCTGCTGTGGCATGGCCATCAGTGGCTGCACCCAGGAAGAGAATGCCTGTTAACTTTTTCCAGCTCAGTGGCTCAGCCTCGAAGAAGGCCTTGAAAGGCAGGGTGGCGGAAACATCTTCTCGACCTTCAGTCTCCATGACGACACCAACCAAAGGCCTCTTTAGCAGTAGCTCCTTTGAGGTCGACTCCTTCAGCAGCATAGCTAACGGTTATTCATCCTTTGGCAGCCAGACATCTGGGATTTCACTGGAGGGCAAGAACAGTTCTTATGGTCAAAAGAAGAGGATTGAGGAGCCAGCACAACCTCGGGGCAAGAAAGCCGAATTTCTAATCAAATTGGACCATGAAGGAGTAACATCTCCAAAGACTAAAAACAGTAAGGCTCTCCTGTTGCTGGGAGCCTCAGGATTTGGCTCCAATGGGGTGGGTGGTTTGCCCAGGGCAGAGGCTTACTCACACCCAGTTCTGCTAGTCAAGGAAAACAGGAAAGGAGACGGCTCACGAGCAGAGCTCTTACTGAAAGGGAAAGCAGTCCAGAGGAAGCCCTCACCATCATTGCACATGAGTGAGTATGGAGACTTGAACCTTGGCTGCCACATGGACTGCCACAGCTCTTACTCAGACATGGATGAGGAAGAGGAAGAAGTGGAAAGGAGGACAGGGCGTGCTGCACTTGCTCCTGCCTCTGGAGGTTTGAGAACAGCTGGCCGTTTTCTCTCACGCATCTCGGTCTCCTCGTCTTCCTCAGGTTCTTCCAGCTCTTCCAGCTCAGGCTCTCTCTCGAGTTCCAGTCTGTGCTCTTCTGAAAATGACTCATCTTACAGCTCGGAGGATGAGGAAAGCTGCTTGACCCCCCACCATTCTTTGCTCCAGACCCCTGAACCCCCTGTGGGACCCCCACGGCACTCCTTTGTGGCCAAAGCTGTGGCAGTGTCCAGTGCCAAAGGTGGGCATGGCAACCACAGTACTAACAGCAAGCCACAGAAGAGGAAAGAGTATCCCAGTTCATTCTCCAAAACCCCTAAAGATCTGGTTAAGAGGCAACGGCTTCTAGCAGACCAGACCAAACCCAGAGTGTCAACCACCCTGCCATCTAGACAGCTGTGGAGGTGGTCAGGAAACCCCACGCAAGTGAGTCATTTTTGAAAAGATAACTGCTTTGTACATTCATTTAGTAATTGGTAATCTGATTGAATCCAGTTTAATGTGCAGCAGCAACTACAAGTCTTCCCAAAGAGTTTAAACATGTTAACTCTGAGGGGCTTTTAAAGCATTTCGCTGAGTGATCCTGTTATGTTATCCTATTGTGGTTCAACTAGGAATGTAGCAATACCATTTTTTACATTCTGAGTACAGGAATAGAGGCTTGTGGTTTAGTATTAACCTTTATAATTACCTGTGTCAATATAGTGCATCCCAACCAATGGTGTGAGTTTCTAACCAGTGACTACATTTAATACGTTTTTTAGTGGGTAGTTAATTACAGTGCAAACAATAGCAGATGGGCCTGATTGGAAACACCATTATCTTTTCACCTAAACTTCACCTTTAAACAAATACAAAAATAATTGTATACAAACATCTGCAAAAAAATCTGAAGCTGTCTTTATCACATTAGCGCCGTGGACTTAAGGGAAAGGCCCGGAAGCTTTTCTACAAGGCCATAGTGCGTGGCAAGGACATGGTGCGGGTAGGAGACTGTGCTGTGTTCCTTTCGACTGGGCAGCCTCTTTTGCCGTTAATCGGCCGCATTGAGAGTTTCTGGGAGTCATGGCAGAGCAGCATGGTCGTGAAGGTCCAGTGGTTCTACCACCCTGAAGAGACCAAGCTAGGCAAGAGACATCGTGATGGCAAGGAAGTAAGTATCCAAATATATGGAGGCCTGTCAGTCACAGTGGACTTTTAGATGGTTATGCTATAAGCTGAGTTACTGACTAAGTTGTACTCAATAAACAGCAGAGAAAATTAAATGGTATTGGTAGAATTGGATTCATGCTGTCATTGTTTCATAACCTTCAATACAGTCATGAAATGTAATTAATAATCATTAGCATAGTGGTACTATAACTTACTATAAGTTACCAGGTGGTAACTAATTAAAGTTAGGTGTGTTATTCTGTGTTCTTATGCCAAGCCTGGTGTTGGTTTTTATAGTCACTACTGAAATGTTAATATTGTGACAATGCTAGCAGATCGCGGGAGATGTTTTAGGAAATTTAAAAGATAACTTTTCATTGGTTTTTTAGCATGCTCTGTACCAGTCATGCCATGAGGATGAAAACGACGTCCAGACAATCTCTCATAAGTGTCAGGTGGTCACACGTGAGGAATACGAGCGATTGACCCGCAACAGGAAGTCTGATGGGAGCTATCATGACCTGTACTATCTGGCCGGCACTTACGACCCCACCAGTGGCCAGCTGCTCACTGCAGACGGGATGTCCATACTCTGTTAGCACTGGACTTGCATGCCTGCGTATACTACTGAGTTGTCTTTGGTCCAAGTCAGAGATGTTGCACTGCAAATAAGAGGCTGGACTTTCCGACAGAGGACCAGGAAGTAGACTACCACACTCATACCCATAAACTCTGTCTACTCCGGGGAGATATGTGCATGCTCCTCCTAGCGATACCTTACAGTACAGTAGATCCAGTTTGTCCATGGTCCTAATTCTCTTCCGAGGTTTTCTAATGGGCATATTGTGGATCTAATTTATGAACTGTTACCTGATCTTAGATCACCAAAGCAAAACTCTTGGTTTGGAGAACATGGCGGATGTTTATGAAGGCTTGAGCCATGTTGTAGGCAGTGGCGGTGTGGGGAGCTCTCCGCACGTCACTTTCATGATTCCAGGGATATTTAAGTACATATAGATCTAAATATATATTAAGTTCATTTATGTATATATAGGGAAGTATTTCCTTTCAAGCCATACACTTCAGTACCTCTTAACATGTCTTTTTATTCAGGTGTAGATTGTACAGGACAGGTTGCTGGTGTTTTCTTTGTTGTTGTCTATATGTAAATATTCGAAGCTATTTTATATAAGTGTAATGCTTATCTTACCATGTTCTAATTGATTTATTTTTGTATAAGTGGGTGATACAGTAGTTGATTTCTGTGAGAGGGTGGACTGCTGATGTATGCATTGCACTGCACACGGCCTGCTGATACAGTGAGAGCGGAGTCGTCCCTGCCCTGCTTTCTCTTTCAGGGAGAGGGGTTACACAGGGCTCCATCCTTTTATTGGCTGCACTTTGGGCATTTGTTCCTCTAATGTCTTACTTCATTTTTGTTTTTGGTTGCTTATGTTAGCAGACTCAAAACACTTTAATGTTAAAACAAAGGGAAACAAATATTGACTCCTTAAAATGGTTCCATAAATTTGACATCCAGTGGCTAAATTTAATCAGTTTTTTAAATTAGTGTACAAAAAAGGAGAGTAAAATGGTGATCCTCATAAAGAAATGTCAAGGTCATATTTCATAAAATCAGGAAGAAATCACAAAGTCTGATTTTAGGACTATTTGAACCGACGCATAGTGACATTAAACACAATGTCATTCTCAGTACCATGATACAGTAATGAAAATCAGAAGGTCTGCCTGGACACAATGATTTTTTGTTCTTGGCCTAATTTGTGAGATTCACCTTAAATACTGGTATATAATACTAGAAGGACATGAAAAAGAATTCTGGCATGTGTTATTACTGTATCTGATGCATTTTCAAATGCATCCTGCACTGTATCATTCGCTTTTTACTGCATTTTTAAATTGAGCTCCCATCAAAATGAGTATTTTCTATTAATGGTGAAATACACCTGATTCTTTATCTTAGTATCCCAGGGTCAGGACACCAAAAGCAAGGGATTGTTAGAGCACTAGGCACAGCTGGAGTACTTAGAGAAGTTGGCGTACGGTCAGACTGTACTCCATGCACCCATTTTTCACTGTGAGGGACAATCGCATTCATGCATGAAGGAGCATCCACTGTTTGAAAGGCTGACACAATCATAGCGTTCTTCTTTTGTGCCAAAAATAGTCATTTCTGATTATGCAATCTTCACTGTATTGTACAAGTATTATTGTTGTTGTTTTATCATTAGTGTTTATTTATTGCCAGTGTTACTGTTTCATTACAAAACCAATAGATCATGATGAAGATGTCTTATTTGCTGGGATCTGTTTGACCCAAAAGTGTCGTACTAGCGTGCATACGGCTTGAGCTACAGTCAGACCTTCACCTCTTGTCACCCCATTAACAACAACTTCAGCCCTGCAGGGGAAGTGACGTTGTTCACTGACCCGCTCCGTTTCCTGACCGTTCACCCCCATCCTTTCAATGAACTTCTAGAGTCTCCCCAATGCCACATTTGACCTTGGGATTTGCTTATTGCAGAGAGCCTCAAAGAAAAGTATATGTGTGGCTATATGTTTAAAGTAGCACACTTTTCTTACTGCTGGAGTATATAGTATGCATATTCTGTATGTATAGGATACCTGGATGGCCTACTACATTGCCAAAATGTGCAGTATACATAAAGCGTGGAATTCTGTATCCCACAATGCAATGCGCTCAGCTTGACCTTCCATTTTCAGTGTGACGAACGAACAAGCATCAGCTCTCGCTTTCCTGACTAATTATTTGATCAAAATGCCAAATTGTGAATTACACATAAAATTGGACTTTTATTTTCGATGATTTTTGCAAACTAGGCAGTAAACAGTATAAACAGCACAGTATAATACACCGCTATTCCATTTTGAACATAGCCTGTACTTATGACTTGTTCCCCATTAATAGTTTGACATCGTATTTCCAGTGTGATTGATATTTAGGATGTTAGGATTTGTTTAACTCCTCTTGTAATCAGAGCTAGGTCTATATAAAAGGTCTCTGTGTGTGTGTGTGTGTGTGTGTGTGTGTGTGTAAATAAAACTCTAATTAAATGTTTAATTATTATTAAATAGTTTTAAAAAGTTGAGTTTAAAAGCCTGTTCACTTTACTAATATAAAAATGTGTGTGTGTGAGTGTGTGGTTCGAGTGGTTTAAAATGTCCCCAAAGTGATAGTAATACCTGAAATGTTTGATTTTATGGAGACAATTTTAGTCCCCATGAGGAAAACAGCTTATAAATCATGCTAAATTATGTTTTTAGAAAATTCAGAATGTTTTCTGTGAGGGTTGTGTTTACGGTTAATATACAGTTTGTACAGTATAAGAATCTATGAAAGAGTGTGTGTGTGTGTGTGTGTTTGGTCCAGGTATTCTGTACGTTGTAGGGATCAAGTGTCCTGACAAGGATAGACTGAAATCTTTGATGATCTATGCATCATAAAATCTCAATGTGTGTGTGCTTGGCAAAGCTGACAAGCTCTCCTACCACAACCACATCCAGAATGGTGACTCTTCTCCAGGTAGGTCTTCTCCGGAGTCTCTTAAAAAAACAAGTCATACCAGACGTTAACATTTGCAGATCTGTGTAATATCAGCTTCTCGGCATCATTTCTCAGTGTTATAGTCATTTTATGGTTACAGAAAATGTAGTTATTAGCTGTTGATTCTCCGGAACAGTATATTAACTGTATTTAACAACCAGTGAAATCTGTCATAGCAAGCACATTTCCCAACAAAACATAACTCAATTTCTCTAGGCAAATCCTATGAGTAAAATATATAACCTTCTCTCATTATATGACAGGTTTTGCGTTATTAATTAAGCTAAAACCATCAGTAGGTGTGGCAGGACAGAGCTGCTCACCAGGACAGGATTCCTTTCTTCATTCCAATCCTTCTCCACAGACCTAACACAAACTACGACACAAATTTAATTTGACTTATCTATCACGACATATAGCAATACAACACACAAAATGTTTAAAACTATGGTTTTAATACCAAATTCTCACTGTCATTTTGATAATTGATTATTGATTTTGAATTGTAATTGATTTTTACAAGGCTGCCTCTTGTAGATGGCAGGACGATTGATTGACAGGAGGTGGGTGGGACCATATTTATTTGTGAATAATTGTTTTTGTTTTTTTTTGAGTAAAAAGGTAAACTGTAGATGCATGGCAAAAATGATGTTCTGCTTAAAACTATTTTGAATTTTGATAGTGAATGTGTGATGTCCACTGGTGTTAAATATTTTTTCGTAGTTTATATGAATAATTCTAAATATTTTCCTCAATTCAGCTTGATACATGCAGTCAGTAACATACTGCTGTGGAAGAAAACAGTCATATTAGACTGAATTTACTTAATTTTTATTTTTACTGTAATAAAATCTGCAAAATAAAGTTATCATAGCATCTTTTCGGTGAATTGCTGTTATTCACAGGAATCTTTTTTTATACGAATGGCTGGCAAACAAATACATAAATAAATATATTCAGTTTTATATACAGTTCTTTGCTGTATTTTAAGTGTAAATTTATCTTCAGTGTTGATATAGAAATAGTATGATAACAGTATGATGGTAATATAACGGCATGATAACAATGGTAAGCAAGATTTGTTTTTATTCAACAATTCTTCCACTATATGACGTGTTTCTGGCAATAGGAGCACATCATCAATTATATTTTTAAAAACATAAATGTTTAATGTTTCCTATATTTCCATTAGGTTACACCAGGTTTATCAGTTCATCCTCTCCACCCTCTGGCCATACTGTTTGTGTTTTAGTTAATTATTTGACAGCAGCTGCCCTCCATTAGCTTTTTTATTGTGGTACTCAATCAGAGAACACAATTCAGGTCAGTAACCTTTTCTGAGCTGTGAGGGGTATGTTTGCAGGGCTATATAGAGTATGTAGATTGTATCCTTCCACATACTGAATGGAAACCCAAAAGTCCTAAACATACTTTTTTTTTTATTGCACCTTTGGTTTGTTGTTTAGCTCCGTCAAGGCCTATTATAAGAACAGTAGTTATTCTCACTGTAAGAAAACTAATTGGTTTTATTAAGCATTGTATTAATTCAGGTTACACTTTATTTTAAGGTGTCCTTGTTATAGTGTAATTATATATTTAAGTACTGAGTAATATTAATTAACTACGTGTACTTACTATATGTCACGGTACTGTGTCAGAGGGAATGACGCAGAGACGTGGATCAAAGTAACAATCTTTAATGTAATCCACACAAGGAACAGCTTAGGCTGCGTTTACACTTGGCATTAACATGTCCCTTACCAAAAAGTAGTGTACTTCAAGTTTATTTTATTAAGTATACTTAAGTAAATTTCAAGTATATTTTTAAGTATACTTTATGTAGCAAGTATACAAATATCAGTGTACTAGTAGTATACTTGTAAATGTACTATTTCAATACTCCTTGGGACTAAATTGGCCCACTTTCTAGTATATAAAAGTATACTTTTAAGTATACTTTAAGTATAACAGTAGTAAACTTTAAGTACACAACTAGTTTACAATAATATTTTTAGCTTGTACTGCAACTACACTAAAAGTGAACTTATATGAATACTGATAGTTTTCTAATTAAATACTTGTAGTAGCATTTTTAGTACATGTTGAAGTATAGTCTTAGTAAACTACTAGTTTAGTAGTTTTATACTGCAGGTATACTTGTAAGTTTTCTTTAAGTGAACTTTACATCATACTTTAAGTATACTTCTATGTCCCTATTTAGGTATTCATTTGTATATATTTTGTTATATGAATATATGAGCATACAAAACACCAAAAGAAAGAACAGGGTATCTGCTTGTAAACTAAAATATTTCTATTCTAGCTTCATGCTTTCTTTTTTAAAAACATGAATGTGGGTGTTTCATAAAAAAATTAAAATAAATAAATAACAACATTTTGAACAAAAAGCTGAAAAAAAGACTATGAATTGGATTCAGAACAATAATCAAAACATAGATAGAGTCGATCAACACCCCAAAGTCATTATTACCGACATTACATCAACTTTACACAGTTTTGATTCTGTTTTATGTCTGATGATCGTGCTAGATTACATATGGAAGCATCTGTTGTTTCAGTTTCTACTTCACTTGTGTTTTTTGGAAATTCTGTACAGAAAATGTGTACTAGCGCCCCCTATCGTATAACAATGAAAACACGGATTCTAGGAACACAAGTATAGCTCAAATATATTTAGACTTTTTCTAAGTAGGCTATAAGTCAAGTATACTTAAATGTCATTTTAAGTATATTTCTGAGAAGTACATAAAGCCCATTTCTGAGAAGTACATAAAAAGTAGACTAAAAGTATACTTTCCTATTTTTTTGTTTAAAAGAAGTGTACTAATAGCACACTTGAATAAACTTCTTTTTCGTAAGGGGTGGCCTGTATCCGGATGTTGTCCACATACACATTGAAAAGACAAGTGTAAACGCACTTCTGATCGGAATGTTATCCGATCAGTGTGTCCTGGTCCAGAGGTAGTCGAGGACGCATTGTGATCGGATCTCAGTGTAATGTAAACACAATCCAGCCATCGTCTCTGCATTCGCAGGTCGACATCACGCAAAACGCCACCCCCTCTCTCGCGAACTGTCAGAAAAAAAGACAGAGAACACCTATGTGGAGACTAGTGAAACTCCTACACTTACATTTGATTTGTAAAATGTCCCGCGACTGAAATTGCTTTTCAAAAGAAAACTCACCACTTCAGGTTGACTTTGCACTGGGCCATTCTCTGCAGACTTATTTAAATATTGCGCGGGAAAGACAGATTCGATTGGTTATCCAGATAGAAAAGTCAGTTGATGTTGCCAAGTGTAAACGTGTCGTGTTCTGATTGACTGATGATCCGATCTGCTTGATCGGATCACGTTGATCGCATGTTAATGCCAAGTGTAAACACAGCCGTAGACTGCACAGACTTGGGCTTAAATACATGGGGTGACGAGGACAATTAACAAGACACACCTGAACCAAATTACATAATTAACTAGAGACAGAAACTGGGTCACGTGGAGCACATGGGGAGAAAAACACACACACAAACAGTCTAGGGGTGTGACAGGTCGCCTCCCTCCGGGAAAGCGCGTCCTCGCACCGCAGGAACAACAAAGGGAGGGACGGAGGGGAACTGAGGAGTAGGTTCGGGTGGAGGATGGACACCCGGGAGGAGGACGGCAAACAGAGTCCAGGGTGGAGACGAAGGAGGAAGGAGCCAGGGAGGAAACAGGAGGGACTTGGAACAGGAAGAGCCAGGCCGCAGCCATGCAGGTGACCCACGGAGAAGCTGACGGAGGGAGGAGCCATGGTGGAGGAAGGGCTGACGACTCCAGGGGGTCGACCGATGGCAGCAGAGCAGGTGGCAGAGACGGAGTTTATATATTTGTATTATTGTATAGATAGATAGATAGATATAAAGATAGATGAATAGATATTTTTTCATGATTGGTGATTAAAATACCACAGACTTCTACCGAATTCAAATCAGTTTCTCTTAATTCAATAAATAATTGTGAATACAGCTTAAAGAGAACAACTTACGGTTATTGTCATAATCGTGCAGCTCTACTGTGAGTGTGTGTGTGTGTGTGTGTGAGTGTGTGTGTGTGTGTGTGGGCTATAGTCCTGAGCTTTCTGTTAAATGAACTAAATGAACATGAATGACACTAAAGAAAACAGTCTTTCTTGAGGAGAGAGAAGTTTATTGACCCTGTGGGTGACTTTCAAATCATTCTAACTACCAACAGAAAAGAGATAAATATAGGGGGTAAAAAGAAGGCATTAACTACTGTTTATAAATGTGTATTATGACCCGATGAACTCTGTTTGAGCTCTCAACAGATCATTGAAGATTACACTGGCACCTCTTCAGCAAGTGAAGAAATACACTGATTATAACTGGTTTGTTTTTAATTGCTTGCAGTGTATATGTGGCGGCCTTCATTCTGCCCACTCTCGATGTGTAAAGAAGGAATTTTCACAATAGTCCAAATGACTCCAGCAACACAACATGTTTTGGTAAGACAACAGTGTCCTTGTTGCACATTACATGTACTTAAAACAGTAAATTGTGCATTATTACAAGCATCAACCTCTAAACCAAACCTTGACCCTATAATAAGTACATGTTGTTAATCAACATTATACTGTTACAAGGAGAACTTAAAGTAATAGTTTCCTTAAGGTATTTATTTTATACAGTTAGTTCCAGTACTCAAATCTGATTGGATGAGCAGAAAGATACAGTCCAACAGCAATGAAACTTTTCACTGTTTATGTCAGCCTGCTTGTCTTGTGTTTGTGGCTTCTGGTTCAATCATTTTGGACCGTGAAAAGCTTAGCACAATGCATTGTAGGAAACACATGCATTCATGCATTGTATACCAGATATTTCGGCAAATGTAATACATTATACTGTATGTATTTACAAAATTTCCATAGTGTGCACAGTGTACAGTACATACTGTAGATGTATGACCAACAATTGTAAAAGAAGTAGTTAATTTGATTTAAGCACAGTTGTTCAGTGCGTTTTGCTGACTTTAGAGCTGCTAAATTCAGACTGATAAATACATCACATGACCATCCACAATCATCAATAATGTATGTTGGTTGAACAGAAACTTGAGCTGTCTGGTCATGCTGAGGTTGACTGGAGATGATGAAGATGGTCCTGATGCTCTTGCAGGTGTGTGTCGTGTTTACTCCACACTGAGCAGCAGCCTCGTGAAGCCCGACTGTATTTGCACAGCACTCTGGCAGTGTTTACTCAGGACTGTAGGGCTGTAAACAGCTCAGCTCAGCAAGAGAGAGAGAGAGAGAGAGAGAGAGAATGATAGCAGCACACTCTCTCCTTTAGCTCCTCTTCTTCTTTGAAATCTAGTACTAGTAAAAAATACAGATTTTAAGTGAAACGATTTAGTTGCTGTTGTTTTGTGACCACCTATTTGCTCAAATTCCATATAGAAACCACCAAACAAAGCATCAATGATGACCCTCGTCACATTTTTCTTATTTCCAAAAAAATGGTCAGCTTGTATTGTTGAGCTGGACTGCTCTCGCTATTAGCAGCAGGGAGTGTATGTGTGTGTTTGGATGTGTGTGAGCAACTCTTGCTGAGACAGCACAGCGAAGGAACCTGAGAGAAGGTCAGCAGGCCTCTGAGACAGAGCACCTGACATTAATCTCCACACAACATCCTCCAATACACTGTGTCTGTGTGCACCTGCACTGGAGTCGAGTGAAGCTCTCGATGTGTAAAGAAGGAATTTTCACAATAGTCCAAATGACTCCAGCAACACAACATGTTTTGGTAAGACAACAGTGTCCTTGTTGCACATTACATGTACTTAAAGCAGTAAATTGTGCATTATTACAAGCATCAACCCCTAAACCAAACCTTGACCCTATAATAAGTACATGTTGTTAATCAATATTATACTGTTACAAGGAGAACTTAAAGTAATAGTTTCCTTAAGGTATTTATTTTATACAGTTAGTTCCAGTACTCAAATCTGATTGGATGAGCAGAAAGATACAGTCCAACAGCAATGAAACTTTTCACTGTTTATGTCAGCCTGCTTGTCTTGTGTTTGTGGCTTCTGGTTCAATCATTTTGGACCGTGAAAAGCTTAGCACAATGCATTGTAGGAAACACATGCATTCATGTATTGTATACCAGATATTTCGGCAAATGTAATACATTATACTGCATGTATTTACAAAATGTCCATAGTGTGCACAGTGTACAGTACATACTGTAGATGTATGACCAACAATGGTAAAAGAAGTAGTTCATTTCATTTGATAAAAGAAGTAGTTCATTTGATTTAAGCACAGTTGTTCAGTGCATTTTGCTGACTTTAGAGCTGCTAAATTCAGACTGATAAATACATCACATGACCATCCACAATCATCAATAATGTATGTTGGTTGAACAGAAACTTGAGCATGCTGAGGTGGACTGGAGATGATGAAGATGGTCCTGATGCTCTTGCAGGTGTGTGTCGTGTTTACTCCACACTGAGCAGCAGCCTCGTGAAGCCCGACTGTATTTGCACAGCACTCTGGCAGTGTTTACTCAGGACTGTAGCGCTGTAAACAGCTCAGCTCAGCAAGAGAGAGAGAGAGAGAGAGAGAGAGAGAGAATGATAGCAGCACACTCTCTCCTTTAGCTCCTCTTCTTCTTTGAAATCTAGTACTAGTAAAAAATACTGATTTTAAGTGAAACGATTTAGTTGCTGTTGTTTTGTGACCACCTATTTGCTCAAATTCCATATAGAATGATGTAGAATCGTGGGCGGGGCTAAACAGGCAGTGTGTAGAAGTAGGCGTTGATCTACTTCTGTGGAGGCGGTGCTTATGCACACAATTACATCATAGAGTAGAACATTCCCCAAGCTGTGGTTTTGGCAGAATGCCTTCAATATAAGCTGTTTTTAGACTAAAGAGAAAGTTTGAGTTCTGAAACCTACAGGATGTTTTTATAGTACAGTGACCTCTTATATGTCAAAAGATTAAGGGAATTTTTATTTCTCAGTTCATGACCCCTTTAAATATTTTCCTGAAATAAATAAATAGAAAACATACTTCTAGAACTAAGGAAGCTGAGAAAGTCTCTAGAAAAGGGATTGTACTCTGCATGCTCTGTATTCTACTAGCAAACAGTGGTATACATATGATTTTATTTGTTTTGTTTTGTTTGTTTGTTTGCATGAAGGTTTTTCAAGAAATAAAACATGGTGGAAAGAAATTCATGTTTGGGTGAACTGTATCTTTAACAGTAAAACCCATAAAGCTGTTGACAAATCTAGCAAGTACAGCACTTGTAAACTACTATACTATAGTGACATTTTTGTTGTACATATATAAAACGTTTAAACGATAACATATTTTTCTAAAATGAATAAATGAAAAACATGCTTCTACAGCCAAGGCGGCTGAAAAATTCTCTGTTCATGTATTTCTTTGACAGTAAAACCTCCGTACTTACACCTACATTTAAGGGCGATCTGCATTGTACCTATAATTTCAAAAAAGCACAGAACTGGTTGATCATTCCACGGCATACCCTTCTATGTATAATGACTGATGATGCCATTGTTGTCATGGTTACAGCAGCTAAATGTCGCCACACAAGGGCCTTTTAACATGCACACAGAGGCCTAATCACATCGGAGGAGTTCTGGAATTCATCCAAGCTATTATTCCTTCTATCCCTATGAATTCCATATCTTCAGTCGGCGCTCACAGAATCACTGCGAGCGATTGTGCCACGCACCACATCTGCTCAGTGAGAGCACTTAGATCTGCTCAATCGCTCATTGTGAGATGCTTCACCAATCCTTATGCTTGTTTCTCCTCCCCCTTTCCTTAAATCTCTCTCTCTCTTGAAATTTCATGTTGGTTTTAGTCCAATTTGCCCTCTTGTTCTGTCCAGGGTCAGAAATGAACCAGGGTGCCTGGTCAAAAATGTCACCGAAAGTGACACAAACACACATGATTGGTCAACTCCACATTGTTATATTCCACTATACAGTAACAGCTTTGACCTGTGCACCTTTATTTATTTAGAGCGGTGACTGTATTTTGACCCGCAGCTGTCAAATAACTGCAGAGTCTCGTGAGGAAAAAAAGAGAAAAAAACTCCAACACTTGAAACAACAATTAGGGCAACATTTTCTGTGGGCTGTATAATCTACACAAACAAAAGGACTGCAATTATTTTAATTTGAACATGTTTCATGTATCAACAGCTGCATTTGTCAAAGTATTTCACATAAATGGATGACATTCTGTGTGGTTTTGGGTTGTACAGTAGTAACTGGGCCAAATGCAGACCTTGGGATTTTAGTTTTACATTGTAAAAATTACTGTGAAATGTAAAAGTAAATGACTAAGTTGTTGCCAAAAGTTTCCAAAACAATTAAAACAACAAAAAAACCAAGCCCTGACACACAGAAGATCCTCAGAAAGAAAAAAGAAGCAACTGAACAGCCCAGGGTGCAAATATGGCCCATTCATGAAAACGTTCTGGGACACCCATCACTCTCCTCCGTCTGTGATAAACGATCTGTCATATTCTCTCTCTTATCCGTCTTTCTCTGAGTAGATTATTGGGGCGGCAGATGGGGTTACTACCCAACTGAGACACACAGGTGGCTCATTCACAGATCAAATGAGTGAGAGAGTTGGGTGAGGACACACACACACGCCACACAGGAAGTTCCGTGCAACAGCAGCCTCACACACAAACCGCAGAATGAGCGATGTCCCTGCGGTGTGTGTTGGGTTTGGAGGGGTGAAGAGGAGAGCGCTGTGTTTCCGTAAAACTGCTGCTCAGTGTGAAGTGTAAAAGAGGGTCAGCTGTTGCCAAACCCAGAGCGCCGCCTGCCAAATTCACTAAACACGTCCAAACCACTTGTCTTCTGCAGATCCCGAGTAACAATCACAAAGTCTCTGACAGAGCTGCTGATACTGTAAATCCATATCGTGGACT
This sequence comes from Sinocyclocheilus grahami, assembly GCF_001515645.1. Classification (NCBI taxonomy): domain Eukaryota; kingdom Metazoa; phylum Chordata; class Actinopteri; order Cypriniformes; family Cyprinidae; genus Sinocyclocheilus; species Sinocyclocheilus grahami. Next base: position 1,134,028 of record NW_015505753.1, read on the forward strand.
ATCTCGGATCAATAAATCACAGATTTTTTATTTGTTTGTTTTTGATTACTTTTTAGTAATATGTTCAGAAGTGGTTCCAAATTCAAATGTTTTGGAGTACCACCTGGTAGTTTTGACTCCTGGTATGAAATAATAGTCAGATTAATTTTTTTGTTGAATATCATATTTGATACTTTATGGCTCATACGGTATGATATCATGAATTGAGGTTAAGGGCAAAAAACACATTAGTTTTATTCAGATTTATTCGGATATATACAGTAAATGGACAAAAAGTCAAATGAAATCCACAAAACTTCAATGTTAATCAGTCTTAATAACAGTGTAGCAGACTACTTACATAAAATGCATTTACGTATCAGTTTTCACTCTATATCTCCCAGTAAAGTCTTAGTAAGATGGCATTTAAACGATTAGTTTATGATCAAAGCTCTGCAGTTTTTATTGTGGGGGCAAAACATATAATGCATGGGAGATGGACAAACAGACTTTCCTCAAAGGCCTGATGTATCATATTTAATATTTAAAAATGTAATTATTTGTAATTTGTATCTTGTCTGCTTGACAACTCACTTGTTATTTTCTAGCTCTAGTTCTGTTAATTATATAAGTTAAGTATATTGTTTCCATCAGTAAATATAGTCTGAAATATATGAAAAAAGTGTTTAAATATCAACACTTGTCGAACAAACAAGAGACATTTATTCCATATAAATAATGCGAAGAATCCAATATTCTGTTCATTGTTTGAAAATTTGAAATGCTTTTTTTTTTCCTTCCCATTCTGAGAGCTCCTTGATTCACAAACATTTTAAGAGTGTCATTTTTAATGTTTTTAGCACACACACATTAGCCAGGGTTGAGAGGAGGATTGGAGCAGCTGTGGAGGTCTCCTCTCTGATTTATTGTGTACTTCTGAAGGACTTAATGACTACAGTGGCTGACAGCTCTTAACCCTTTGAGACTCTGAGGATAATGTAATGTGATCCGCCATCCCCTTTTGGGCAGCTCACACACACATGCACATTTGTTAAATTGAGCCCTGACTTGCACCACCTGTATGCTGTCTCAGGGCAGCGGAGGGAGAGATGAGGGCGACCGTAATGCCCTCTCACATTTCTAACACGCACACTGCCACCAACTGGCCACTGCTACAACTGCACATCGTCACATTTACACTTAAAGGAACACTAGACTATTTTTGAAAATAGGCTCATTTTCCAACCCCCCTAGAGTTAAACAGTTGAGTTTGACCGTTTTCGAATCCATTCAGCCGATCTCCGGGTCTGGCGGTAGCACTTTTAGCTGTAGCTTAGCATAGATCATTGAATCTGATTAGACCGTTAGCATCTCACTCAAAAATGACCAAAGAGTTTCTATATTTTTCCTATTTAAAACGTGACTCTTCTGTAGTTACATCGTTTACTAAGACCGACGGAAAATGAAAAGTTGCGATTTTCTAGGCTGATATGGCTAGGAACTATACTCTCATTCCGGTGTAATAATCAAGGAACTTTGCTGCCGTACCATGGGTGCAGCAGGCGCAATGATATTACGCAGCACCTGAAAATAGGCTTATTGGAAGTTACCTAGCTGGGACTATTTTCAGGTGCTGCGTAATATCATTGCGCCTGAAAGATGCTAGATGCTAACGGTCTAATCAGATTCAATGATCTATGCTAAGCTAAGCTAAAATTGCTACCGCCAGACCCGGAGATCGGCTGAATGGATTCGAAAACGGTAAAACTCAACTGTTTAACTCTAGGGGAGTTGGAAAATGAGCCTATTTTCAAAAATAGTGGAGTGTTCCTTTAAAGGGATAGTTCCCCCCAAAACTCAAATTCTGTCATCAATTACTCACTCTCATGTCATTCCAAATGAGTATGAATGTCTTTCTTCAGTTGAAGACAAAAGAAGATATTTTGGAAAAAAGCTAATAACCAAACCTTCAACAGAAGAAAGAAACTCGTACAGGTTTGGAACAATTTGAGTGTGAGTAAGTGATAACAGAATTTTAGTTTTTGGGTTTGCACAAAATGTAAAATTCTGATGGTCTACTCATTCTTATTTTAGTTCCAAATCTGTATGAATTTCTTTCTTCTAGGGAACACGAAGATGCACGTTGGAGTCCATCTTTTTGATATACAGTATATACATATTTATAAAATATCTCATATACACGCTGGGTAGTAGCTGATTACATGTAATCTGCATAAAAAATTAAGTGTAATTAAAGTATGTTTTAAAATGCTCATAATCAGATTATAGTTACTTTTTATGGATCGCACGATTTCATTATTCATAATTTATTGATTCTCCCTAATTCTTCTTTTTTTCTCTTTTAAGTTTTCCTTTCTAAATATCCTACTGTGTATACCATTTCACAAATGTCATGCAAATACATTTACAAACCATGCTTCTGAATTTGAGGAAAACTAGGCATCTCTCAAGCTATTAGACCATGTATAAAACAAATAATTATGCAAGTTTCTAAATACTGGTGATGTATAGATGTGAAACACTGTCTTTATCATATCCAGTGACCCAGTAACTGTTGAATCTGGAAGTCTGTACAAAAAAGCAAAAAAAACTGGAGGACTGTCAATGAATTGTTAAGGTCATTGTTGTTTTCATGTTAATTCATTTTTGTGCATAAAAAAATTAAGGGATTCCCAAAAGTTTTTGTCAATCAAAACCCTTAAAATAAATGTTTACTTGAAATATCTCTGATAAACTTAATAGTTCAGTAACTCAAGTTCCATCAGTGTTCAAGTGTTTAAATTAGATTTATTTCACAGTTTTATGATTTAATTGATTATCTTTTTCATTTATGAGGTTGATATCAACAAAGGAATGTAATACATTTTCTTTCTCTTTGCTTTTATATATCAATATGTTATGTTTAATGGTGAGCATAAAACAAGTTAGAGAAAAAGCGATCTAAAAGTAATCTAAAAAGTAGTCACATTACCTAAAATGAGTAAACTAGATAATGTTTAATAGTTTTCATAATGTAATCTGTAATCAGTAAACCTACCTAGCTCTGTATACACTACTATTCAAAGGTTTGGGGTCAGTAAGATGTCTCTGAATCCAATTGTCACCTCAAATGAATTTATAATCCAGTCCTCACATACTTTTTCCAACAAAGATATTTACTCTTGGATTATTTTGGTTACACTTTTTTGATAATCCACTTTAGACATTCAACTAACTATAAGTAACTTTGCAACTACATGTCAACTAACTTTTAGTTTTTGGTTTAGGGTTAGGGTTAGTAGCCTAAATTGAATAAGTTATTTATAGTCAGTACACTATCTGTTGGGGAGCATCAAAATAAGTGTTAGTAGACAATAGTAAGTAGTAAGCAGATGACCTACAAATACTCAAATGACTGCTAGCTGACATGTAGTTGCAAAGTTACTTATAATAAGAAGAATGTATGAACTGGACTACTGAAAAACGAAGTGTTATCAACTTTTTTTTATTCTCAAAAGATTAACGCTGTAATTCCCCACGAAATTAGAACTCAATAGTAATAAAAATTATTTCAGTTGTCTAATATATCTATTTGAAATGTATACAGAATTCAATATACATGGTTAAATGGCAAGCCTCTTGTTGGCACTCCAGAACCTCAATGTAAAGGGAAACGTGATGAAAGGTGGCTGATGTCTTTCAGAGCTGACTGCATCTCAAAGGGCTTAACGCCTCAGCAGTGACCAATCAGAGAAGGTTATCTGCTCCTCACCCTGAGCTGAGCGGGTTATTCTTTCTCAAGGGTCACGGGTCATACTTTCTGTTTGCACCTTCACGATGCTCATATCCTCTCGCTGCCTCTGTCTCTCATTCTCTCAATCTTCTCTTTCTGTGCACAGCTGCACAAACAGGAAGGGACTGAGTCAAACAATCAGCTCAGGGATTAAAAGTGCCCTTATTAACCTTTGCCCTTTCATGTGGCTATTTCCAATCGAAGCTTGCAGATGTTCTGTTACACAATGTTTACGTGAAATAGAAAATGCAACCAAATTGTCACACAGTGGCTCTAAACTGGTTTTCTAAATTGTACATGGGATATCAGGTGGCAACCCAACACACACTGTTTATCATATAAAAGTAAATGAATATTGAAACATATTCAAATTTAAATATTAAACTCAATATTTACAGCACAAAGCACATTGTGACAAAAACCCTGATTATTCTCATTGCATGTGATTTGACAATACATTTTGTTTTGTGCCGAAATATTAATATAATCACTCTATCAAGAAAAAAAAGCTTCATATTTCAGCTTGTAGCTTGTTCCATTGGCCTCCACTGTAAGTGCATTCCTTTAAACATGATTTTTATTCATTTTCACAAACTGAAGGACAAGTCCGCATTATTTTCAGTAGCAACATGAATCACGTCACAGATACTTTTATGACAAATGATGGAATTTGACTTCTATTGAACCCAAAACGTTCCTTTAACTCAAAACTAGGAGTCGGTGGATTTTGTCCCCTGACTGGGCCCCTACTTGAATGCAATCAAAGACAGCTGGAATCATCTGTTAAATGGCTTTTATTGGAAAGATGATGGATCCCCAGAGCACATAAATTAGAATTACACTGGCTCTGGGAGAATGAAGCATATTCTGGTTCAGGCACATGCCAAACCATTGTGCCCAGCTGCCAGAAGGAAAGCTTGCCAAACCTCCAAGAGACAGACTGCCATAAAGAGTGACATGAGAGCAGAATCAGCCATGGCGCTTTCTGAACAAACGTACACTATATTGACAAAAAGCTCATTCCTCTCCATCTCCAACTGGATGGAGCCCTAAATTTACCTGAATACCTGAAATCCACATTAATCTCAGGGGTAAATTACATGAGTTATAAAGGCCAAAGTTGATGGTCGGCGTGACGGTCGGGCTATTTTTTTGGTGTGTTCCACTCGTCGGCTCTCATTGGGCTCACGTTGGAGGCGTCGGGACCATCGGCGCGAGTGAGAGCTCTGATTGGATGTTCAGTTTAGCAAACGAGTCAGTGCCCGAGAATTAAAGCGAAAGTGATGAAAACAAGCACGTAAATGAAGGCAGTACAGACAGAAGGCTGTTTAAATGTTACGTGATCTTTCCCAATCATTCGAATACGCAAATGTTTTCATAACAACATGAGCCACTTAAAATGATTAAAGTTATCAACGTTACTGATATTCAAAATGGTAAGCAAGCGCTGCTTAGTTTAGATTTCGTATATCTGCGTTTATCTCGTATATCTTTGTTTCGGTTTCTCCTTTTGAATGACGAATATATACTATTGATAGCTGCTGATATAGAGAGGTAATTCCTCTCACGCATGCGCAGAACGCACGTGTTAGTTTGCCGTCGGCTATAGCCTGTGCGGTGTGTTCAAGTGCAGCTTTTTGGTCTGACGCTTTGGACCTTCATCACTTTCGCTTTAATTCTCGAGCACTGACTCATTCGCTAAACTGAACATCCAATCAGAGCTCTCACAACATGTTGAACTCGTCGGGCTAACGTCGGCGACAGTTTGCCCGACGAGAGCCGACGAGTGGAACACACCAAACAAACTAGCCCAACCGTCGCTTGCCGTCGGCCCGACGTTGGCCAATGGCCGACTGTTGGCTTGGTGTGTCCCGGCCTTAAAGGACCACAGTATTTAAAAGAATAGTTCACTCAAAAAGGAGAATTCTGTCAGTATTTACTCACCCTCATATATCCAAACCCATGTTTTGTTTCTGTCGAACACAGTTTAGCATCTTTTTCCCATACAATAAAAGCAAAACCAAAAAGGAAAAAAACACAATTTTGGAGCTTGTCCCATTACAAACAGCATAAACATTCAGCAAAACATCTTTGTTTTTATTGCAAGGAAAAAACTAAGTAAAATGTTTCATGTCATGAGGGTAAATGATAACAAAATTATTATTTTTGAGTGAACTATCCCTTTAAGGGTCTATAAAGAAATGTAGGCCTAACAGAATACAAAACAAACACAATAAAGAATCTGTCTTTCCTGGATATTTACTGGTGTGTGACACCTTTTTAACATTTCTTCTTTCTTATTCACCCCACTTCACTCGCACACATTCATTTTACTTCATGGCACTCGTTCAGGAACACTGGCCATGCATTTGTCAGCAATTTCCTTTGGGTGCCCATCAGAGCTCTGATCCTGGTCTCCATCTCCACGGTGGATAAAATTGCCCACAGTGTGACTAGCCTGCCGTATTTATCATCAATTGTGTAAATCAATCGTTTTTTACCACCTCTGTGTGTGGGAACGCAGTAAAAGTCGTCACAGAGAGAAACACATCTGGTGCGGCCGGGTGGAATTTATTCACCCGACTCCAGCAGAGACCCTGAGAAGGGGGTAATGAAGAAAGTATATATTTTTTCTCTGTCTGCCTCCTCACCTCTCTTTTCTCTATAATGCAACTCATTTAACTTTTACCATATTTACTCAAGGGTCTCAAGGGTTTATTTTAAACTAAACTAACAGATTTCAACTTTTGGTTATAAAAAGTTGTCATAAAACTTTCTTGGAAGCATTTACCATTCCTTCATTTATTATTTGTGCTATTCAGTTAGATTTTTTTTTTTACATATATTTTATTGTTTTACTCTTGTTCTAGAACCAGAAATGTACACAGAAATATTACTATATTTCAGAAAAAAATATTATATAATCAAATAGGGAAATAAACCATTTCGATATTTATTGTGCAAAATCATTATTACATTTTTACATTAATTATGAACCTCATTTGTGGCATCATTTCTATCACAAGCATAAGGGATTTAGTGAAAACTATTGTATCAGTGAAGAGCATGCCTGAGATTAAAAATGAGACAGTTGATACATGAAAACAGAACAACAATGAAATTAATTGTCACTTGTGAACAGAATATTTTTTATTTTGTGTCACTTTCAATTGAGATCTAATTTTGTAAAATTATGCAAGTATGAAAGTTAGTGCTTTCAAATCGATTAATTGCGATTAATCGCATCCAAATGAAAAGTTTGTGTTTACACAATATATGTGCGTGTACTGTGAAATATTATATATATAGAAATCATACATAAATATTATTTATTTTTTATATATGCGTGTAAATATTTCTTAAAGATATACATGTATGTGTGTGTATTATACGTTCAAATAGACAGTACACACACATATTGTGTAAACGCAAACTTTTAATCGATTTGACAGCACTAAACATTGTTTCATTGTGTGTATTTAGGATACATAAAATTCTATGTAATTAACTAGATAAAGAATCACAAGACAAATAAAAATGTGATGTTTTAAAAACATTCAAACAGTATTTTATTTAACACAGTACATAATTTGCAAAGGGTAAAAAGGATTCTTCTGTAATACAGTGCCCAGTGTTGGATATAGTTAGTAGACAAATGAAACTGAAAGTGTGAAAAGTTTGTTTTAAAAGAGTCTAAAGGCAACATGGACAAAAAGGCTGATAGTTGGACAAAAACCAAACAGGAAAGTGAAAATTGGAATGTGCTGTATGTGGCATTATAGCTGGGGTGAGCTTTGAACAGGTGACATTTACAGTGGCTTGTTCTAATGACTGCCGCAATTTAGTTTGCCAGAAGCACCTATTAGAACACGTGAAGCGTGACAGCAGTGTGTGTGTGTGTGTGTTTGTGCACGTGTGGATTCACAGTACACTTACACTGGATGTGGATTTTTCTGCAGCTTTATGATGAAGCAAGGTTTGGTGGCCCACTATGCATGCTGGGTATTATGAGCGGTTCTCTGTGGTTCAGTCCACATGACAACTTGCAGATTATGATTGTTATAGAGTTAAAGGGATAGTTCACCCAAAAATGAAAATTTGATGTTTATCTGCTTACCCCCAGGGCATCCAAGATGTAGGTTACTTTGTTTCTTCAGTAGAACACAAACGAAGATTTTTAACTCAAACCGTTGCAGTCTGTCAGTCTTATAATGGAAGTGAATGGGAATCACAGCTTTGAGAGTCAAAAAAACATACACAAACAAAACCAAATTAAACCCTGCGGCTCGTGACGATACATTGATGTGTAAAGACATGAAACGATCGGTCTGTGCAAGAAACTGAACAATATTTATATCGTTTTTTACCTCTGATTCACCGCAAGGACCGAACTGTCCTGAGCGCATCCTTGACAGCCGGCGCGTGACACGTCTTCTTCTTCTTCTTGCTTTACGGCGGCTCACAGACTTATAAGTGCATTACCGCCACCTATCTCTCAAATGGACCATTGACACTCTATCTACAATCTTAATTAGGAGTGTCAATGGTCCATTTGAGAGATAGGTGGCGGTAATGCACTTATAAGTCTGTAATCTGACTGAAGAAGAAGACGCGAACGCACTCAGGACAGTTCGGACATTGCAGTAAATCATTGGTAAAAAACAATATAAATTCTGTTCAGTTTCGACAGTTCGGACATTGCAGTGAATCAGAGGTAAAAAACTATATAAATACTGTTCAGTTTCTTGCAGGGTTTCTTCAAGCCGCAGGGTTTAATTTGGTTTTGTTTGTGTATGTTTTTTTTTACTCTCAAAGCCGTGATTCCCATCCACTGACATTATATGACTGACAGACTGCAACGATTTGTGTTAAAAATCTTTGTTTGTGTTCTACTGAAGAAATAAAGTCACCTACATCTTGGATGCCCTGGGGGTAATCCGAGATAAACATCAAATTTTCATTTTTGGGTGAACTATCCCTTTAAGGTTAGGGTTATGTTAGGGTTAGCAACTCATTGTTATAGAGTGCTGCAGTGATGATGTATTTTTGCAGGCCAACTCTAAAGGTCTCTGAAGCATCACACTGGTTCCCACAGAAATCCCCAATGGGATTTTTGCAGAAAATAAGTTCTGTTACCAACAAAAGCTCATGATTTTTCATGTTTTGTTCATAGTGATAATCTTCATAAATGAACACAACTTGTATGCATTTTGAAGCTTAAATACAATATCCAAAAGTAAAAAGCTAAACATAGCGAGCTAAACTAGAGTTTATCTGTTCAGTGTGATGATGTTTAATTTCCTAAACAGCCTCTGTAGTCCCATTTAGCTAAAAACTATATACAAAAAAAAACAAAGATTACTGATGTAATGTTATAAATATCTTGAGAAATTATCTTGAGCTTGTGTTCACCACAGACCTTATTTCAGGAATTTAAAAACCTATTGACTTCAGGACGATGGAACAAGAAGTGCTCAAATGCAACTCGTTTTAGGTTTTGGCCTACAAAAATATGTCATCCCTTTAGCACTTTATTACAATAAAACTGTGGTAAATCACCAAGACTGAAACGACAAGACAACAAAAACCTTCTTACACTTTTAATAACAATAACTGAAGCACACATCTGCTTTGCCATTACCTCATTTGCCTTTAAAAAAGATTCACCCCAAAAACAAATCTAAATCTATCATTATTTACATAGCCTGAAGTCATTCCAAACACAAAAGCATATATATTTTTAAGAATGCGCCTTACAACATTCACCATGACCACATCTATCACGCTCCAGAGAAGAAAGAGAAATCATAAAAGCAGTCCACGACTCATGTGCTATATATTCCAATTGTGAAGAAATTTCCCCTGCCCTTCTCACTCATTGCTATAAATGAATAACACTTAATAATATACAATACATATATACATAAATGTGTTTGAGTCTGAACTCTAGCAGAGGCAAGGTGTACGCTGGCCCTTTAAATGAGGCTTGCTGTGAGTTTGGCAGCCTAATGGATGCAAGTCTACGGTGCTAATGGATGGCAACCTGAAAAATGGCCTTATCTGAAAGGTCCAGGACAGCTATAAATGAAACAGCTGCGTTATGCACATTTATCTGTGTCCTGGTCAAAGGAAGAACCTTAAACAACCGATTTGCTCGCCAGAGTTCTCTCTCACACACTTAGTGTCTGTCTGTGTTTATAGAAATGTGTGTGTCTCTATGGCATCTAACTAGGGTCTTGAATATATGTAGGCCTATACTGATTCCTTGTTATATGATGACTCTTACTGTATATCAATATAATGGCAAACAGATATAAAAAGGATCCCACACATGAATGTGACTTTTAACGCCCAGAGTAAACAAATAAAAGTGTCATTTGATATAATTTCATCTGCCAGTGACATTTATTAGCATTGCTACCGAAAGGGCTTGTAACACAGCAGTAACTCAAAGCATGTGTCCCGTCACAAGAGGCTGTTTTTCCCCTGTCAGCAGTTTGTCTGGATGTCTTGATTAAGAGTCAATCATAAAGAGAAGGAAGAGGTCATAATGGAATAAGAGTGAAAGTCCTGTTCCCTTGATGTAATCAAAGAGTGAACAGAAGAATGATTGTTTTTGGTGGACACTCTCATTCATGTATGAACTATATTTACGCCATGTGATTCTTGTCAAACACATTACACCATAGTTAAAATTCATTTGAGATCTTCCTGTGCTAAAATATCTCACTATCGATATTAAATCAAGCTGTATGTTATCTTTTTTTTTTACAAGATTTATTCTGTGTTTTTTTTTTATGGGGCTTATTTGTTTTCGATCATCCAATGAATATTGCTAAATAAAAGCAAAGTGTGACAGTGCCAGAGTCTGCTGTTGAAGATTTTGCAGGCTGCACTGCCCCCATCTGGTAATTAAAATAGTAAAATAGTCAAAAATACCTAAACACTGCCATCTACTGGTCATTAACAGTTTAGTTACTATCCAGTGAAGTAAGAATGAAGAACGTGTGTAAACCTACTGTCAGCTGAAAACACAACTGCATCAGTTTGTCTGTATGTGTTAAACCTTTTTCACCAAAACAAACATACAATAACCTACTTGCATTGCTGAAACAGTGCAGCCTTTAAAGAAATCAATAATGTGCCATTTTAAGCCACATATATTCACTCAATTACTGCACTCAATTTGAGTTTGTAAGACTTATAACCTGAATTTACATTTGGCTCAAATATACACTAACCTGCTCAAAGTTCTCAATCTTCTTTAAATTATCGGAACTTATCACATAGTCGGTTTTGGGGGTAACGCATTTCAAGTAACGCAAGTTATGTAATCATGTAATTTTTTTTTTTTACGCATTTATTCACCGATAGCTCTTTTTTGTTTTCGCATTTATTCACCGATAGCTCTTTTTTGTTTTCACATTTATTCACCGATAGCTCTTTTTTGTTTTCCCATTTATTCACAGAAAGCTCCTTTTTGTTTTCGCATTTATTCACCGATAGCTTTTTTTTGTTTTCCCATTTATTCACCGATAGCTCTTTTTTGTTTTCCCATTTATTCACCGATAGCTCTTTTTTGTTTTGTTGATTGATATTTGGAATATGGTGCAGAGGCACTTCTTTCAGGCTGAGGCTTATTAATTTCACTTTTTGTTTTTTGTGAAAGGGCCCTTAGAGTTACCAAAGAATGAAATTAATAAGCAAGCCCAGCTCATGTAACAAAAAGTAACATAAAAGTAACAATGCACTACTTTCCATAAAAAGTCACTATGTAATGTAATTAGCTACTTTTTGTGGAGTAACACAATATTGTAATTCATTACTTTTAAAAGTAACTTTCCCCAACACTTCACATAGTATTGCGTGATACAACAGGCTTCAGCTTAGAGTCATATAATTGTAATTGTGATATGAGATTATAGACAAATATGTTTTTTTGATTTTTTGGTGATGGATTGAGTAAATGTATGGATTTCATTTAAATAAACAGAAATCAATTAATATACTTTTTATATAATTCACTTTACACTAATTTCTTTAAACAAATATGCACCTGTACACAAATGTATCATCGAACACCCCCTTCAAACACTGCTCTACGAATAAAAGCCTAGTAGACAGGCAACTTAAGGTGAAATGCTGAAAACATTCTTTATTCCAAAGAATGGACGTACATTTGGATTACAAAACTGATGAAGGTGACATGCAAATAAAAAAAGCACAAGACACTTCAGGAAGAAAGTGAGGAGTGTCCAGGTTGGCTCAGAATCACTTCTAAGCATGGAGTGACACTGTCAATATGAGATCCCACCTGGTGGGTCCTTTGCGACTAAAGACTCATGATGCAAGAGGTTGGCATGTGCCCTGCTGGTTCTCAGTGTGCAGTTGTGAGAAGGTCCAGACTCATCACATTCAGGCTTGCAGATTCACATCTACAGAGCATTTCCGTTTGGGTAGAAACAATGATCTATAAGAGATATCACACTATACATGTCAGAAGAAGTGGAAGGGGGTTTGTAAAGTGAGTGAGTGAAGTGACATGTGGCCAAGTATGGTGACCCATACTCGGAATTAGTGCTCTGCATTTACCCATCCAAAGTGCACACACACAGCAGTGAACACACACAAACCGTGAACACACACCCGGAGCAGTGGGCAGCCATTTATGCTGCGGCGCCCGGGGAGCAGTTGGGGGTTCGGTGCCTTGTTCAAGGGCACCTCAGTCATGGTATTGAAGGTGGGAGAGAGTGCTGTACATTCATTCCCCCCACCTACAATCCCTGCCGGTACGAGACTCGAACCCACAGCCTTTGGGTTATGAGTCCGACGCTCTAACCATTAGGCCACGACTTCCCAGAGGGTTGCCAGGTTTTCACAACAAAACCTTCCCAATTGTTACTCAAAACCAGCCCAAAACTAGCCCAGTTTTTAGTGCCCTGTTAAAAATTGCATTCTGGTTGGTAAAATACACGTTTTTTGGCGGGTAACCCTGTTAAAATTCGCATTCCAGGGCCTAAATATCACGTTATTGCGGTCACTTCAACCCGGGACATGAAAAACAACCCGCGGCTACAGTGTTAAAGTAGCCCAATTCCGGTGGAAAACTGTGGACTTGGCAACACTGCTTGTATTTTCGAAGGCTTGATTGTTTTTATGGGGTGCACTGTAACGTGTTCATGCTTTGTTTTTTGTTTTTTTTAAAAAGTCACATTATTTTTCACATATTTTACCTTTATTCTACTCTTTATGTTACTCTTTATTTTTCCGTTCTCCTAATAATGGTCTGTTGACTTCCTGGTTCCTCCCTCAGAAATTCACAATGGGCTCAGATTGGTTAGCTGGCCCAGTGTGTTGTGATTTGCTAACTGCCTAGTGCACGTTGTCCAGAAACGTCCCACCTCTTACCATGACAGGTTATTGCGTGTGCCCTGGTGTATTGTAAACAATGGCGTCAATATAACTTATCAATTTGAGCCTGAGTCAGACCCAGAGAATAATATTGAAGAGGATCGAGCAGAACAAATGCAAGCACGACTCTTACAGGACATTTCAGAATGGTATGGTTTTTAGTTTGTAGTTGTCTCATACTTTGTACTTTTTAGATGGCAGTAGCATTTACAAATAATTACGTGTTATCTTTTGATATACGTTTTTTTCCCCTCACATTTGGGCAGGGTTTATGTAAATTTCAGGGTTTGTGATTCACTAACCCAGGAAGTAGCTTGTTGTAGTCCTTACCGGCCATTTGTTGTAGGCCTTAAAAAGTGAATTCTGTGAAAGACAATTTCTCCTTTTGCATTGAACTTTGAGGATCATAACTTTTCAGATGTTGTTTATGCTCAAACAGCAACATTAATACAGTGCATTCAGGCTATACATGTTTTACCAGTATGAATAATGATATTGTATATATATATATATATATATATATATAAATATAGTTTGAATTTCTGTGGTGGACACACAACATTTTCTGGTGGTGAAGCACATCCTTCCCTATCTTTTTTGGACTCTATTCATGGTCATTTGCAGTCATTGTTTTCCATAATCTAATCCTTAGGATTAGAAAGAAATTATTTGAATGCCCAATTGAAGAGTTTTAGGCACAATGCCACAGGTGGTTTTCTGTATTTTCATATAACTCATCTAATAATCTTTGAGTACTGAGCTTTGATTTGCCTTCCCCACATGAGTCCAGAGGTTCAATTGAGGGCACAGGCTGTCTTGATTTCATCAATGGAGCTTGAAAGACATGTTAACTATTAACCATTGTTGTACAGAACAGTGCTGCTTGAAGATTCCTCTTCTGTAAAAAAAAGAAAGAAGTCCTTTTGAATTCCACAGACAAAATGACAGCACGAAATACATGATGGTGAGTAAATAATGACAGAATTTTAGGGTGAACTCACCCTTCAATATTAGTTTGTTGTGGGTAAATTCAAGAGAGCACACAGAAAGAAACACTTGTTTTCCAAGCCAGTTCTGAATTTCCATGAAGTTTTGAACAGAAAGCTCTGTCTGCAAGGCATGCAAATATGGAATTTGTACAATCATAACAACTAGTCGGAAATGCATGAAAATAGCCTTTTGCCATTTTGTACATATGCACTTTTAGAAGTTGCACATTTTAGCAACAGCAGAAAAGCAATTTTCCTTTTAGTGTTTGTTTAATTTTTGCTTTTGCATATCACATAACATTTTACACACACTGTGTAACAAACAGATGCGATAACATGCATGTTTGCAGTTGTTTTATTAGGGGCCCATGCAGCAGTACAAGCAGGCCAATAATTTCAAACGTGAATGAACAATTATTATGAAATGTGACATACTGTCACGAGGTGCAAACAATTAGCCCCAAGGATCTATATTAGAGAATTTACATCCAACCCTGCTCCTGAAGAGCTACTGTCGGTAACACTTTATTTCGATAGTCCACTGTAGCGAATCAGCTCATGGGAAATATGAATAATTAACCATAACTAGTTATAATTAACTATTCATATTTTAGATCCACTGTAGATATTTAGCTGACCACTCAGGGTCAACTGTCTTGTCAATTCTAAGACGTTAATTTCCTGGTTAAGAAAAATAACTTTCTTACTGTACAATTCTATAAGCTTGTAACGTAAATCTGCATGATTATTGACTCCGGTTATGAGTAAACAATGAACACGTCAAGTGTGATACAAGTAAGGTTTTATTAACTACATAAACACTTAAACTAGTCCAACATACTACATAAACACATTAAGCCGGTCCAACATACACATACGCCTGTCCTGCAGATTTCAGTTCCAACCCCAATCAAACACACCTGAAGCAGCCAATTAAGCTGTTCAGGTCTACTTGATAATTACCAACAGATGTGTTTGAGCAGGGTTGGAACTGAAGTCTGCAGAATGGTAGTTCTTCAGGGGCAGGGTTGAAGATCCCTGGGCTAGAACCTAAATTACTTCCATCTACAACAGGGGTGCCCAATCCTTTTCTTGGAGCTCTACCTTTCTGCAGTATTCAGTTCCAACCCTGATCAAACACACCTGTCTGTAATTATCGCGTGTCGCTGAAGATCTTAATTAGTTGGTTCAGTTGTGTGTGATCAGGGTTGGAGCGGAACAGGATTGAACACCCCGATCTACATGTTTGAGAAATAAGTCATGGGATTTCATTTTGCATTTTTAGTTTTCTTTAAAGTCCTTTTTTTGAGCCTCTCCTATAGCCAGTTTGTCTCTTTTTTTGCATTAAATGGTTGGCAGATATGAACAGAAGTCAGCATGAGCACAATACTATTTTGTACCATATTCATTGAAGAGTGATTACTGCCATGAAGTGTGCACATACAAATACTGTGTAAACTGTGGACTACCCAAGACTGGTTCTCTTAATTATTTACATATAGAGTACCTTTAAAGCAATGTTTCCCAAACATGTTTTTGGAGGTCCCCCAACACTGCACATTTTGCATTTTGGATATCTCCAAAATGTGCAGTGTTGAAGGGCCTGCAGGGAACCATTACATTGATGTAACATAAAACCCCTGGTATACACAAAAAAATACAATTTATTTATTTTTTAGTTATCAATAAAAGCAGGAGCTAAACCTTCAAAACATTGTTTGTTCGCTTCTCAATATTAATTGATTATTATATGATCTTATCTATTTTATCTATAAGTGGCCATCCATCCAGGGTGTTTCCCTGACTTCAGATCAGTATGCTGGAATTGGCTCCAGTATCCCATGGGCTCCATTGTCGAAGTCAGGGTTAGATTTTTTCTTATTCCATGCCTCAAGTTTCTTTCCTATTTTGACCTTCATTTTGTATAGTTTCCCTGAAAACAATTCTTGTGACATTAAAGTAGAAATATATCTTGTTTTAAGTATATTTATTATTTTTTTTGCAGTGTAATCTCAGTCTTGCTGTGCATGTCCATTGGGGTAGAGTAAGATGACCAGCAAGTGTTTTCAGTTCATTTTCTACAGGAGCTGATGGTGGAATGGAGAAAGTGGTGAGAGTGCCAACATGTTGAGAGGCTTTATACAAATGAAATGCAAACAACCTGGACAGCCGGCAAACAACCTGGACAGCCAGCAATCAGTTTGAGGTGCAGGCAGTGTGGTTTGTCATGAGTATTTTAAAATCTTTGTGGATATAGTGCTTAAATCACATTGATGCATATTATTATATTTAAATTTGATTTCGAATGCAGTTTGTACACGTTCATTTTGGCTGGGTGGACAAAAGTGTATTAAACTGACATTGTATGAATACTTAAGTTATTTAGAAATAAAGATTTGCCTTTTTTCAACACGATAGTCTTAAACAGCTCATGCAGGTCAGACGGTCTATTCCTGTCTAAGTGGGCAGTTTTTGTCCAGAATTAGCAGCAATGTGAACTAGGAATTTTGTCATTTAGCTTACGGGAAGCTAGTTTGCTACCAAATGTTGGTTTGTAATTACATAAATTATTTCTTTGTTGCCTTTTCTTCCAATAAGTTACATCCTGGGTGTAACAATTCTGTGGAATGTTACTTTTTTTGTACAGTATAGATCTTATGCGCCAGAGAAACAACCGCTCAGCCATTTTTTTAGAATTGCAGCAACTCTATAGCATCACTGTTGAAGATTAATTAGTTTGTGAAGGGAACTTCTTGTACTTATTGTAGAGTAAACAAAAGTTATCATGAGCATTGTAATGTTTGAGGCAGATGTCATAACAAATGTCAGCAGACCGGGAAGTTTTTAAAAAGAGTGGGTCATTCATAAATTCATACAAACTTACATTCCTGTGGAAATCCAAGCGGAAGATGGGAGGTCTATATGGCAGTGAATCATGAAATCATGTAATAAAATGATTACACACAAATGTGGGATATAGCTAAACATTATGATTGGTTTCTCCATTGTTTAAATACAGTAATGGGTCTGGCAAAAATAATAGGACACCAATTTGTAGCATATTTGAAACCTTGTAGTGTAAGTTCAGTAATACCCTTATAAGGACACAGATCGGCAGGTGCTGTGTGACAGATCATACGTCATGATCATCTGAACCTGAGCGACAGGCTAAAGAATATATATTTGACTGGTAAATAAGGAAGGTCAAATAAGCAGTGTTAAAAAAAACTCCTGAGCGAATGTAACATTACCATATAAAGACAAGAAATAAAGAACAAGTGTCCAAAACCATGTCAAAATACATATTGTATTATTTATCACTGGAACTAAATATATTTAATCCAAAATGAATACTCCAAGAGAACAAGCAAACAGTGTATAAAGAGAAAGGAAGAGTGAGACAAAAGTGGGAAAAGGTGGCGGTTGGGTTAGGACTAAAAAAACTAGGAGAGGGGAGGGAGAGAGAGATCTGCCAGAGGATAAAAGGGAGGAGTCAGAGACGTGATGTGCATGATGTCAGCAGCTTGTTGGATTGTAGTGCTGTGCCCTGCTGAGTTTAATCCTGGCTGATTAGGAAGCAGCAAGCAGTCACCTGAGGGAATCCAGAGAAGTAGCCAAAGGCAACCTAGTGTAGCCTGGGACTGCTGCTCTAACGATAAAGAATCCAACATCCAACAAGGAAACGCACAAGGACAACAGCCTTAATCTGCAGTTGAGTCTGAGTGGACAAGGGAAGAAACGGGCAAGAAACTCAAAGTTCAGAGCAGGGAAAAACTTTAAATAACCTTTTAATAGCCTCAGAGGAGAGTCAAGGACATACTGTCATCTTTTTAGCATTTTTAATCTGCAACACAAAACCTAAAATAAGGCAACCACCTGGTCAGAATGCCCACGAATGGAATAAGTATGGCTCTAAAGCTCCAGTTCGGACTTATTAATTACGAAAATCGTTACCTCACGGCAGAGGCATTTGGGTTCAAAGTAAATGCATCTGGAACCAGCATGAAGAAGAAACAGATCTGGACCCTGGAGCAAGACCAGGACAGTCAGGTGATTTTCTTGCGCAGTCATCTCGGACGTTATCTGGCCACAGATAAAGATGGCAAGGTGAGCTGTGAGGAGGAAGTGCCAAACTCATCCTGCCGTTTCTTGCTTGTGACGCAGTCAGATGGACGCTGGGCCATACAGTCTGAGCCATATTCGCGCTATTTTGGAGGGTCTGCAGAATATTTGTCCTGTTTTGCCCAGACCATTGGAGAATCTGAACAATGGGCCATGCATCTTGCCCTTCATCCACAGGCCAACCTGCTAAGTGTATCCCGTAAGCGCTACGCACGCTTGTCCACTGCAGATGATGAGCTCTGCATGGACCGCAACATCCCCTGGGGCGTTGACTCCCTGATCACTTTGGTCTATCTGGATGGCAAGTACAGTCTGAAGACCTGTGACAACCGCTTTCTCAACAATGATGGTAAGCTGGTAATGGATCACGGGCCTAACACTAGTTTCACCCTGGAACTCAAGTCTGGCAAGCTGGCCTTTAAGGACTGTGAGGGAAAGTTTCTCTCACCAACGGGCCCCACAGGCACCCTGAAGTCTGGCCGCTGTTCAAGGCCAGGGAAAGATGAGCTGTTTGATCTGGAAGAGAGCCACCCACAAGTTGTTTTCCAGGCAGCCAACAAAAGATATGTGTCTATTCGTCAAGGTAATCAATTGTGTATTTGTTAGCATATGGTGACATGTCATAGTCATTATTATCCAGCTCTGTTCCTGGAGGCCCCCCAACACTTTTTGCATGTCTCCTTCGTCTGACACACCGATTTCAGGTCTCGTGGACCTGAATCAGGTGTGTTTGATTAAGGAGACAACGCTTGATTAAGGAACAAAATGTGCGGTGTTATAGACCTCCTGAAACAGTGGTTCCCAACTGTGCTTCTTGAGATCTACCTACCTGCATAGTTCAGTTCGAAACCTGCTCCAACACACCTGTCTGTAATTAACAAGTGCTCTTGACGATCTTATTTAGCTGGTTCTATTGTGTTCGATCAAGGTTAAGTTTGTAAGAAGATAGATCTCCAGGAACAGGATTGGGCATCCCAGTCTATAACAATGTGTAGGTATTCAGCAACATGGCTGATTATGACAAAAGTGGATTCTGGAGGTGGTCAATATATATGTATAAGATTTAACTTGTTCCTCACAAAACTGATAAAAGATTGTCTGCTGATGTAGTGCTAGAACTATAACACACTGTTGTTTGTGTTTTATGTAAGTTGAATGCGGTCAAACACACTGATCATAAAACATGCTTGGACTTCTGGAGATAAACATGTAACTTTTCCAAAAGCCTACAGTCATTTCCTGGATGATACATGTATGCAGACAGAACATTTGCAGACATCAATGGGTCTGCCTGTGGGTGCAGGGTCATCCAGTAACACAATTAAATCCTCTGTGCGAAGCAACCAAATTAATGGGATTTGTCACTGTGTCCAGTTCAGGTTAAAACAACTACAAATGATTTGTCAGACATGTCCTTTTTGCACATTTGAAGCTTCCATGCTTCAAAACATACCTAACCAATCGGCGTGATAGCCTTGTGGTTAGTGCATTGACATAAAGCACAACTGTGCTCACAGCGACCCGAGTTCAATTCCCACCTTGCGGTCCTTTGCTGATCCCAATCCCTTCTCTCCACCCAATGCTTTCTTGTCTGCTCTCCAATGTTCTCTAAAAATAGAGGCATACAAAGCCCATAAATATAATTGCAAAACAAAACAAAATACATACCTAACCAGCATGTGCTGTTTTTTTCAACAGGGATAGATTAGTGAAGTGAAGAGGATCAACTGATTCATTGAAAAGATCAGACTCAACTGAATGTTCAGTTCACAGATTGGAGGTTTCTCATGAACATTGAGTTAGGGAAGCTAACCCTATTCTTGGAATATACTGTAGCCCAGGGGTGCCCAATCCTGTTCCTGGAGATCTACCTTCCTGCAATGTTCAGGATTGAAGAACAGGATTGGGAACCCCTGCTGTAGAACACAAGCCTGTGGACCAGGGTCTTTCAAACCTGGTTACTGGTTACGGTTATTGTAAATGCATGGGGAAAAAAGCAACAAACCAATTCTACAATTCTTCAAAGGTGTATACCCTGGTTGTCCAGTACTGCAGTAGGGCAGTAGTCTCTCTGGAGAGAGCTCACTTAAATATACCTGAACCAACTAATCAAGGTCTTTAGGATGACTACAAACTTCCAGGCAAGTTTATTGGAGCAAGTTGGAACTGAACTCTGCAGCACATTGGCCCTCCAGGACTAGGACTGGATCCTGCATATGTGCTAATAGAGTTTGTTGGGAGTCCTAGAACAGGATAAAATAGACCTATTGAGTCCATTGCCACTTTTCAGACTGTTTCAGATTCAAGAGCAAGACATCTCTCTAAAGCCCTAAACACACTGCACGATTTTCAGCTGTCCCAGACGAAAGATTGGCATTGTGAAACAATCGTGGCGATTTCTGTGATCGTGGCTCCTAATCGGTGCTCCTGTGTCGTACAGTGAGAGAGGTTCAAAGACGGCCATTGTCATGGTCTTGCGACCAAAGATAGCCTACGATCCACGTTTACTGACCAACCAATAAATATGCAACATGAAATAAATGTGACATGGCACTAAAACATAAAACTGCTTACCTCAAGCTCTTATCCATTCCTCTTTCACTGCTTCAACTTTTTTTTTCAGTACACATAGAAAATACAACTGCTAAAGTGTAATTTATCATGATCTTTTTGTTTACCACTAGCGCATGCTGATGACATTTTATTATTTTATAGTAACGTGCGTCGTAGCGTATGAGTCAATAGGTGTCATCATCATACAGTCTACACGCATGTCGTAGCCAAGCTTATTAGATCCATGTCGCACAGTGTGACATGCAGTGATCTTATAGGATTGGTAAAATCGTGCATTGTGTTTTGGGCTTTAGAGTGATTGTGCATAAATAGGAGGCTGACATTTGATACTGAGGGGGAAAGGACAAGCTTTGAACACAACTATGAGCCATTAAGACGAATGCTTTTCATTCTCATAGCCAAATATTTGCAAGTTCTTTGCTGCTTTATCATATAGTAGAATACATTATTAAATCGCTAACAATAGTCAATAGCAAACAATGTAAATGGCTTTCCACTACTTGGCCATAGAACCTTTCCATAGTGCATTACCTATGTAAACAACATCAGAGGCTACAGCTGAAATTGTTAAAGGCTGAATCTGTTTGGCTGAGGCTGAATGTTTCTTGCACCACTTGTTTATTAGGCCCCTCTATGCATTTGCTTTTCACCACTGTAGGAATTATAGCAGCAGGCTGCTGGGGTGAGTGTTAGGGATTACTCCAGTAAAAGGCTTAAGAGACAGTCAAGGGATATTTCTGAAACCTCTAATTTGAATCTCAACCCACACAATCTGGCCACTTTGACTAGTTAGTATAGACATAAGTTTGCTGGTAATGTTATTTAAACCACAGGTTCAGAGAGAGTGACAGAGATAAACCAGCTGATTACTGGTTTAGTGAGACTCCAGCACATTGTAAAAGGGAGCACTAAGAGAAAATTTCCAGTGAAATCTGCTCTTATATTGGCAAAAATACTTTACACAGTTTTAATAAAATAGTGCAGACAAAAGGCATGTTTTCCCATTGATAGGCATTCAAAAGTATTTGTTCATTCTGATGAAAAAAAAACGAGGTAGTAAACAAGATGCAGAATTGTCATTTGAATTTGACAAAAAATTCAGCCATTGCATCTGAGGAAAACAAATTGTCAAGTAATTTAACATTAGTAGTAGTAGTAGTATTGTTTGAACATTTCAAAATCTGTAAATGTTTTAAGCCACAGAAGAGACTAATAATCACATGAGGAGACCAGTAAAATCAGCTGTCAGTTTGGGGGCAGAGTTTACCATTCAGCAACCCAACACAATGTGTTTGTAATTTTCTAAAGGAAATGGGCATCAGCCAATGAGAATGTCTTTATTTCCAGGTGTTAGCATCTCAGCTAATCAGGATGATGAGACCGACATGGAGACATTTCAGATGGAGATTGATAAAGACACTAAGAAGTGCATGTTCAGAACCAACGGCGGAAATTACTGGACTCTCGTTACTCATGGAGGGATTCTGTCCACGGCCACAGAAGTGTAAGGGTTTCCATTATTATCACACATTACAGTCATTTTGATGCATTTCATAAATTGATGTTAATGAAAATGGGAAAAGATCTTAATTGTGTGTTCTTATAACTGATAGAGAAGAAAGCACCATGTTTGACATTGAATGGCTGGGCAGGCGAGTTGCTTTGAAAGCAAACAATGGAAAATATGTCTGCACAAAGAAAAATGGACAGCTTGCTGCTGTGAGTGATTCTTTGGGTGAGTGCAAATAAGTTATTTTCTGACTTTTAGCACGTTATTACTGACCTGTCACTACTGAATACCCACTTAACATGAGTCAGATAAATCCTTGCATGTGTTCGACAGGGGAGGATGAGCAGTTTGTGCTAAAGCTGATTAATCGTCCAATCCTGGTCTTGCGTGGGGAGAACGGCTTTGTGTGTCACCACAAAACCTCCAATACACTGGACTGCAGCCGCTCTGTTTATGATATCTTCTCTTTGCTTTTTAGTGATGGTGCATACCATATAAAAAGTGAGTCATATTGCTATTGTGTAAGCTGACCAATAACTGACCAGGGTTTCACTGAGCAGCACATTTCTGCATACACCTGATGAATGTACCTATGTAAATGTGTTTTTTTTCTACCACAGGTGGAAATGAAAAGTTCTGGTACGTCTCCAGCAGTGGTCTGGTGTGCACAGATGGAGACAAACCTGAGGAGTTCTTCTTTGAGTTTGCGGAATCCGGACGGGTTGGCATTAAGGGTCAAAATGGCAAATACCTGCGTGGAGACCAGGGAGGCACACTGATGGGTGATGGGCTCAGTGTGGATGCCTCATCCCTGTGGGAGCACTGAGTACTGCACCAGCGACCCACAGAGACACAAATACAGACTCGCAGAGTAACAAGAAATTCTCCTCCTGACACCAGTTCAACTAATGACTTTTCAGCAATACGCTCTTCATTTAATTTATTTCTTTAATCTTTTTTGTTTTTGTGAGTTTGTGAAATATCTGGTTTTATTTGTTTCTAATACTGTAGATATTAGTATCAGCCTTTGCTTCATAGGATACAATACAACCTTACTTTACTCTGTCAGTTTTCAAAATAATTACAACAACGGTTGGTTATTAAGGCTGTTATACTGTTCTGTTGAAAGAAGCACTACTTGACGGTTCTTAGCTTGTTATAAAATGAATGGTACATTTGACAAATATATTTGTAAGAGGCCTACAGCAGCAAGTGTCCCTGGACTCCACAGTTGGAAATGTTGGTTTAGAGGTCCTGCCCTATCATCAGACACCTTCATTTGTCAAATAACAATAGTAAGCAAAAACTTTGTCATGTCAGCCACTGACACTTTTAAATCTCTAAACTTATGACTTATAGGTTGTCAGATAATTAGCAAAATTTCTGTTATGGTGAATGTCTTAAGGTGTGTGCTTCTCTGAGTTTAAGTTTGCATCTGTCCAAGAGTTATTAAACTGAAGATTACACAAATACTTTGTTCTAATGTAGTTCCTAATTATTTATTTTAACAATAACATAAATTGTCCCACTTTATATTAAGTGGCCTTAACTCTTACATCAAAAAATAAGTACAATGTACTTATTGTTGCTCTTTTGTTGGTTTTGATTGCTTCTATTGTCCTCAGTTGTAAGTCGCTTTAGATAAAAGCGTCTGCTAAATGACTAAATGTAACTGTAAATGAAATGTAAATGTACTTATTTTGTTCATATTGCATTGCAAAACACTTTTGCTGCTAAGGTGGGATACGGATAAAGGTAAGGTTAGGGACAGGTTTGGCGGTATGGGTAGATTTAAGGGTGGGTTAAGGTGTAAGGGATGGGTCAACAATGTAATTAAAGATGTAGTTACATGCAGGTATTTTTTTAAAACATAAATACAATGTAAAAACATGCATGTACACAATAAGTGCATTGTATGTGATTAATTTATATGCAAGTACATAGTAGTTACAGCCACTTGATATAAAGTGGGGCCACATAAATAAATCAGATTTCCCAGTAAATTACTTTCGGTAATTTCTCAAATAATATCAGATGGTCATGGTATTAATAAGTGATTGGCCTCTAAACAGTCTGCAGGTTAAAGACCAATGGAGTGTACTTTCAGACCAGTGCTGCATTGTCATTAGTTCATGTTTTTCCAGGAGTTGAGTTGCTGTGTAGTGGAAGAGTGCCTTCAGCTAATTCACAATCAGACGTAAATCCATCCATCCATCCATCCTCCAAACCACTTGGTTTTCTCAGCATCTTAGGCCACACAATCACTGTAAAAGTTTGTCATGTAAATGAATAGTAAATCAATAGCCTGTTGCCAGTAGTTTACTGGTAATTTACAGTTGTCCTAGTTCTACTGTTCTAAGCTGTTCATTCATTGAATTGCACTATTCAAAGGTTAAAATACACCCCCCCCCCACAGAAATCAATCAATCAATCAATGTAGATTAATTAATTAAGCTTTGACATTCCATAACAGACTCAGCTTAAATCTAGATTAAAGACCCATCTCTTTAACCTGGCATACACATTACACACTATCACATTTCTATAATTCAAAGGATTGTTAGGTTGCATTAATTAGGGCTACCAGAACTGGGAAAACTTCCCATAACAATATGCTTGTTACATCATAAGAAGAATGGCACCTACACTTATTTTCGTCTGCCCATCTCATCCTTTTCTCCGGCTTAGCATCGTCAGGTAGATCTGGTCCGTATCCAGACCACATGGTGGACTTGTACCCAGGAACGACAATAACAAAAAAGAAAAAGAAACAAGAATTGAATATGAACACACAATTGTCACAATATGTGCTGGATGAATATAAGCGCACAACGAAGAAGATAAACAGTGGTTTATTCCAAATCCACAGGAGAACAGGTAATCCAAGAGAGGTAACTTCCAACACAAACTTCAAAGGACAAATAATACCGGACAATGAATGAAACTGAATGGGGAACTTAAGTAGTGCAACTAATGAGGGGCGGACAGGTGACGGAGATTAACTAATAATCAACTAATGAGCAAATGAACAATGAGGGCCTAAAGGAACTAAACAGACAAGGAAAACAGAACTAAATGAAGAAACAAAAGTCAATAACCATGACAACAATACAGTATATTGCCAATTATACTGTACAGTAATAAATTATTAAATCCAGCATCCTAAGCCAAAATTCACTACAGTATTTGTAATGACCTTATTTTACCTTATTATGAAGACTCCCCTAGACAGCTGTCTCTCAGTAAGTACATGTAAGAAATACTTGGCTGCAAATGAATTTGATAGTTTGAGGGTGTACAACCTGTGCTACTGTCAGGGAGTCTCTGTCACCAGTCACCAGCTCTGGACTCCATATCCCAGAATCCTCCCCGGCTCACACCTGTTCTCGGTCACAATCACCATCACCTGGAGTTCTAATCACCTGCACCTGCTGCAGCTCATCAAGCTCCCCTTTATCTGATCACTCTCCACACTCCCTCCTCGTGCGGTCTACCGTTCATATCACTGAACTATACCAGACTCACTACCTGAACTTACCTGTGTTTGCTTACCTTAGATGTTCCTGTGCTCCACCGCACCGATCCCGCTCCTCCACGTTTGTCCTGCAAAGAAACAAAGATCCATTACCTCAAGATAAGCCATTCTGAAATTGACTCTCTGTGCCACACTCACCTCTCGTCTGCTCCTAATTCCGCCTTGCTCCTCATTCAATAAATACTCCTGTGTTGACCACTTACCTTTGTGTCCCTAGCCTGGGTCGTGACAGAAGACCGCACCCATTACAACAATACCATGGACATCCTGTTTTCTAACGATGTGAATTCGCTCCTCACCGTTTTCCAAGATGGTCGTCCTATTGAGGATTATGTTGAGGAATTTCTTGACCTTTCCTATAGGGTATCATTGAATGAAAGAGCCTTGAAGACAATCTTCTAGATTGGATTAGATGTACTAGATTGGACGATCTTATCTATCAACAGATGCCAGTGTCCGATACCATCAGTTCCTTGGAGCGCTATATTGAATATGCACTGTGGCTAAGTGGTTCGTCCTTTACTGTAAGTGAGGCTACCGACTACCCTGTGGATGAAACCATAAGCCCTAAATCGCTGGCCGCTTCTCAGTCAAGCCCGCCGGCCGTTCTTCAGTCAAGCCCGCTGGCCGTGGCTCTCTCCAGTCCACCGGCCGTTCCGATGTCAAACCCGACGGATGCGCCGATGTCCTCTAGCCAAAGGAGGAGGATGAGGAGAAAAAGACTGTTCTCCGCCCTCATCCCAGCCCCAGAGCTCACTCCAGTGTCGGCTCCAGTTCCCGAGTTTAGCCCACGGAGGTCTCCTGTTCCCGAGTTTAGCCCACGGAGGGTTCCAGTCCCCGAGTCTAGCCCAGAGAGGGCTCCAGTCCCCGAGTCTAGCCCAGAGAGGGCTCCAGTCCCCGAGTCTAGCCCAGAGAGGGCTCCAGTCCCCGAGTCTAGCCCAGAGATGGCTCCAGTCCCCGAGTCTAGCCCAGAAATGGCTCCAGTCCCCGAATCTAGCCCAGAGAGGGCTGCAGTCTCTGAGTTTAGCCCAGAGAGGGCTCCAGTCTCCCAATTTATGGCTTCCTAGTCTCCCTGCTCTGCCATGGCCTCCCGAGCTCCCCGTTCAGCCATGGCCCCCTGGACTGCCTGATCTGCCATGGCCTCCTGAGTCCCCTGCTCCGCCATGGCACCCTGAGTCCTATGATCCGCCATGGCCTCCTGAGTTCCCTGATCCGCCCTGGAGGCCTACTGTGTCTCCGTCTTGGACCAGCCTCCAGGGAGCCCACCCTCCCTCCCCGGTGGATATGTTACGGCACGGGACGCGCCTTTTGGGAGGGGGAGGTAATGTCAGGGAGACATTACCTCCCAAAAACACTTTTTGCATGTCTCCTTTGTCTGACACACCAATTTCAGGTCTCGGAGACCTGAATCAGGTGTGTTTGATTAAGGAGACAACGCTTGATTAAGGAGCAAAATGTGCAGTGTTATGGACCTCCTGAAACAGTGGTTCCCAACTGCGCTTCTTGAGATCTACCTACCTGCATAGTTCAGTTCGAAACCTGCTCCAACACACCTGTCTGTAATTAACAAGTGCTCTTGACAATCTTATTTAGCTGGTTCTATTGTGTTCGATCAAGGTTGAGTTTGTAGGAAGATAGATCTCCAGGAACAGGATTGGGCATCCCAGTCTATAACAATGTGTAGGTATTCAGCAACATGGCTGATTATGACAAAAGTGGATTCTGGAGGTGGTCAATATATATTTATAAAATTTAACTTGTTCCTCACAAAACTGATAAAAGGTTGTCTGCTGATGTAGTGCTAGAACCATAACACACTGTTGTTTGCGTTTTATGTAAGCTGAATGCGGTCAAATACACTGATCATAAAACATGCTTGGACTTCTGGAGATAAACATGTAACTTTTCCAAAAGCCTACAGTCATTTCCTGGATGATGCATGTATGCATGCATTACAAAATCTCAAAAAAGCATGAACATTTGCAGACATCTATGGGTCTGCCTGTGGGTGCAGGGCCATCCAGTAACACAATTAAATCCTCTGTGCGAAGCAACCAAATTAATGGGATTTGTCATATTCACTGTGTCCAGTTCAGGTTAAAACAACTACAAATGATTTGTCAGACATGTCCTTTTTGCATATTTGAAGCTCCCATGCTTCAAAACATATCTAACCTAGGGTGACCATACCTGCCATTTTCCCAGGACGCGTCCTGGCCAGGATTTCTATATTGCCTAAAATATCTAGGCGTTGGCTTTGCTTGTGTGTGCAGACCGATTGGTGTATGACATCAAAATACCTCGAGAGCATTTTGAAAGCATAAGGAACCGTCTGTATGGTATTTTGATGTCATACACCAATCGGTCTGCACACACAAGCAAAGCCAACGCCTAGATATTTTAGGCAATATAGAAATCCTGGCCAGGACGTATCCTGGGAAAATGGCACGTATGGTCACCCTAACCTAACCAATCGGTGTGATAGCCTTGTGGTTAGTGCGTTGACATACAGCACAACTGCGCTCACAGCGACCTAAGTTCGATTCCCACCTTGAGGTCCTTTGCTGATCCCAATCCCTTCTCTCCACCCAGTGCTTTCTTGTCTGCTCTCCAATGTTCTCTCAAAATAGAGGCATACAAAGCCCATAAATATAATTGTAAAACAAAATACACACCTAACCAGCATGTGCTGTTTTTTTCAACAGGGATAGATTAGTGAAGTGAAGAGGATCAACTGATTCATTGAAAAGATCAGACTCAATTGAATGTTCAGTTCACAGATTTGATGTTTCTCATGAACATTTGAGTTAGGGAAGCTAACCCTATTCTTGGAATATATTGTAGCTCAGGGGTGCCCAATCCTGTTCCTGGAGATCTACCTTCCTGCAAAGTTCAGGATTGAAGAACAGGATTGGGAACCCCTGCTGTAGAACACAAGCCTGTGGACCAGGGGTTTTCAAACCTGTCCAGGAGCACCCCAGCACTGCACGTTTTGTATGTCTCCCTCATCTAACACACCTGATTCAACTTAACAGCTCATTAATAGAGACTGCAAGTCCTGAACTGGGTGTGTCTGATAAGGAAAACAAACAAAATGTGCAGTGCTAGGGGTCCTCCAGGACAGGTTTGAAAACCTCTGCTGTGGACCATATTTATGATAAGCATACTTCTCTGGTGCTGTTACGGTCCTCAGTCACTGTAAATGCATGGGAAAAAGCAACAAACCAATTCTACAATTCTTCAAAGGTGTATACCACGGTTGTCCAGTACTGCAGTAGGGCAGTAGTCTCTCTGGAGAGAGCTCACTTAAATATAGCTGAACCAACTAATCAAGGTCTTTAGGATGACTACAAACTTCTAGGCAAGTTTATTGGAGCAAGTAGGAACTGAACTCTGCAGCACATTGGCCCTCCAGGACTAGGACTGGATCCTGCATATGTGCTAATAGAGTTTGTTGGGAGTCCTAGAACAGGATAAAATAGACCTATTGAGTCCATTGCCACTTTTCAGACTGTTTCAGAGTCAAGAGCAAGACATCTCTCTAAAGCCCTAAACACACTGCATGATTTTCAGCTGTCCCAGACGAAAGATTGGCATTGTGAAACAATCGTGGCGATTTCTTTGATCGTGGCTCCTAATCAGTGGTCCTCTGTCGTACAGTGAGAGAGTTTCAAAGACGGACATTGTCACGGTCTTGCGACCAAAGATAGCCTACGATACAGCATAATCATCGCACAGCGTGTTTGCTGGTATGATCCACGTTTACTGACCAACCAATAAATATGCAACATGAAGTAAATGCGACATGGCGCTAAAACATAAAACTGCTTACCTCAAGCTCTTATCTCTTCTTCTTTCACCGCTTCCACTTTTTTTCAGTACACATAAAAAATACAACTGCTAAAGTGTGATTTATCATGCTCTTTTTGTTTACCACTAGCACATGCTGATGACGTTTTATTATTTTATAATAACGTGCGTTGTAGCATATGAGTCAATAGGTGTCATCATCATACAGTCTACACACGTCATAGCCAAGCTTATTAGATCCATGTCGCACAGTGTGACATGCAGTGATCTTATAGGATTGGTAAAATTGTGCATTGTGTTTTGGGCTTTAGAGTGATTGTGCATAAATAGGAGGCTGACATTTGATACTGAGGGGGAAAGGACAAGCTTTGAACACAACTATGAGCCATTAAGACGAATGCTTTTCATTCTCAAAGCCAAATATTTGCAAGTTCTTTGCTGCTTTATCATATAGTAGAATACATTAATAAATCGCTAACAATAGTCAATAGCAAACAATGTAAATGGCTTTCCAGTACTTGGCCATAGAGCCTTTACATAGTGCATTTCCTATGTAAACAACATCGGCTACAGCTGAAATTGTTAAAGGCTGAATCTGTTTGGCTGAGGCTGAATGTTTCTTGCACCACTTGTTTATTAGGCCCCTCTATGCATTTGCTTTTCACCACTGTAGGAATTATAGCAGCAGGCTGCTGGGGTGAGTGTTAGGGATTACTCCAGTAAAAGGCTTAAGAGACAGTCAAGGGATATTTCTGAAACATCTAATTTGAATCTCAACCCACACAATCTGGCCACTTTGACTAGTTAGTATAGACATAAGTTTGCTGGTAATGTTATTTAAACCACAGGTTCAGAGAGAGTGACAGAGATAAACCGGCTGATTGCTGGTTTAGTGAGACTTACTAACATGTCACTTCAATCTGCACATTGTAAAACATTAAGAGAGCACTAAGAGAAAATTTCCAGTGAAAGCTGCTGTTATATTGGCAAAAACCCTTTACACAGTCTTAATAAAATAGTGCAGGCAAAAGGCATGTTTTCCCATTGATAGGCATTCAAAAGTAATTGTTCATTCTGTTCATTCAAAAACTTGGGGTAGTAAACAAGATGCAGAATTGTAATTTGAATTTGACAAATTCAGCCATTGCATCTGAGGAAAACAAATTATCAAGTAATTGAACATTAGTAGTAGTAGTAGTAGTAGTAGTAGTATTGTTTGAACATTTCCAAATCTGTAAATGTTATGAGCCACAGAAGAGACTAATAATCACATGAGGAGACCAGTAAAATCAGCTGTCACTTTGGGGGCAGAGTTTACCATTCAGCAACCCAACACAATGTGCTTGTAATTTTGTAAAGGAAACGGGCATCAGCCAATGAGAAGCCATGAAAATGTCTTTATTTCCAGGTGTTAGCATCTCAGCTAATCAGGATGATGAGACCGACATGGAGACATTTCAGATGGAGATTGATAAAGACACTAAGAAGTGCATGTTCAGAACCAATGGCGGAAATTACTGGACTCTCGTTACTCACGGAGGGATTCTGTCCACGGCCACAGAAGTGTAAGGGTTTCCATTATTATCACACATTACAGTCATTTTGATGCATTTCATAAATTGATGTTAATGAAAATAGGAAAAGATCTTAATTGTGTGTTCTTATAACTGATAGAAAAGAAAGCACCATGTTTGACATTGAATGGCTGGGCAGGCAAGTTGCTTTGAAAGCAAACAATGGAAAATATGTCTGCACAAAGAAAAATGGACAGCTTGCTGCTGTGAGTGATTCTTTGGGTGAGTGCAAATAAGTTATTTTCTGACTTTTAGCACGTTATTACTGACCTGTCACTACTGAATACCCACTTAACATGAGTCAGATAAATCCTTGCATGTGTTCGACTGAGCACTGAGTACTGAGTACTGTACCAGAGACCCACAGAGACACAAATACAGACTCGCAGAGTAACAAGAAATTCTTTTCAGCAATACGCTCTTCATTGAATTTCTTTCTTTAATCTTTTTTGTTTTTGTGAGTATGTGAAATATCTGTGGTTTTATTTGTTTCTAATACTGTAGATATTAGTATCATCCTTTGCTTCATAGGATACAATACAACCTTACTTTACTCTGTCAGTTTTCAAAATAATTACAACAACGGTTGGTTATTAAGGCTGTTATACTGTTGTGTTGAAAGAAGCACTGCTTGAAGGTTCTTAGCATGTTATAAAATGAATGGTACATTTGACAAATATATTTGTAAGAGGCCTACAGCAGCAAGTGTCCCTGGACTTCACAGTTGGAAATGTTGGTTTAGAGGTCCTGCCCTATCATCAGACACCTTCATTTGTCAAATAGCAATAGTAAGCAAAAACTTTTGGTCATGTCAGCCACTGACACTTTTAAATCTCTAAACTTATGACTTATAGGTTGTCAGATAATTAGCAAAATTTCTGTTATGGTGAATGTTTTAAGGTGTGTGTTTCTCTGAGTTTAAGTTTGCATCTGTCCAAGAGTTATTAAACTGAAGATTACACAAATACTTTGTTCTAATGTAGTTCCTAATTATTTATTTTAACAATAACATAAATGGTTCCGCTTTATATTAAGTGGCCTTAACTCTTACATCAAAAAATAAGTACAATGTACTTATTGTTGCTCTTTTGTTGGTTTTGATTGCTTCTATTGTCCTCAGTTGTAAGTCGTTTTAGATAAAAGCGTCTGCTAAATGACTAAATGTAACTGTAAATGAAATGTAAATCTACTTATTTTGTTCATATTGCATTGCAAAACACTTTTGCTGCTAAGGTGGGATACGGATAAAGGTAAGGTTAGGGACAGGTTTGGCGGTATGGGTAGATTTAAGGGTGGGTTAAGGTGTAAGGGATGGGCCAACAATGTAATTATAAATGTAATTACTAAAATTAATTAAAGATGTAGTTACATGCAGGTATTTTTTTAGACATAAATATTTTAACATAAATACAATGTAAAAACATGCATGTACACAATAAGTGCATTGTATGTGATTAATTTATATGCAAGTACATAGTAGTTACTGTCACGAATCCGGTCCATGAACTTCCTTCTGCCAGCCATCAGAGGTCACCCTTTCCGATTTCATTGACTCTCGCACTACACACTGTTGCACATCACCCCGGACTACATATCCCATCATTCATTGCACTGATTGCACTCAGCACGGATTGCACACAGCTGGTAACACTGATTGCACCCAGCTGTTTCATATCACTCCCTCACTATTTAACACTCACTCTGATCCCTTCCCTCGGCCGAGTATTGTTTAGCGCATATCTCAAGTATTTCCTCAGCGACCAGCACGGATCAGCTCTAGGCATGACGAAGCAGATATCGTCCTCTTTTGGAAGGCCAAACAAAGTAGTTTCACGTTCACAAGGAAACACACAGCGCCGTCACGACATGGCGGCGGCGGCAACAATACTACAACGAGAATAAAAGTTACGCCTTCTTTCTTTGCGTGAACATTTGGGTGGCGTTATGCAAATCTTCCCACATAGTGACGTAGACATGTGGGGGCGTGTTAGAATGAGGCGTTTTAGGTAGGCGTGGTTGACTCTTAACTTTTTTTTAAAGAATATCTCTTTGGATTTGAGACTTTAGTCTTTGCAACTTTACAGATCTTCTTTATGCACCAAGAGCTTGTAACACTCCAAAGAGAAAGGAAAAATTTTAATTGCATCATATAACCCCTTTAAAACATCAGTAAAAAAACCTGTATTTTCTCATGCTTCACCACAGCTGAGCTACTGTCACGAATGAAAAATTGTTAATTCTCTACTTTCAGCTAGTTACTCCCCAAGATTGATAACGACTAGTTGAGACCAGTTCTTTTGGCTAATTATAGCCTACACTTAGCGCCAGCATTCAGTCTAATGGTCTGAAGTACCTCCCTTGCATCTGGTCCAACAATGGCCAAAACCTAACTTTGTGTCTGCAGCAGCAGCTTAGGTGCTCCAGTTCTAACAGCTCGGATGAAGCCGTTTTGAGTTTTCTCAGAATCATTATCATTCTACCAATCAACTGAGGAGATGCTCCCACACCCCCAGAATCCACAGACACACTGCCGCTGACCTTCTAGAGTCTCGACACGTCTCAGCTATTCATCCAGAGTCACGTCACATCTCCGCTAGTCATCCAGATTCACATCGCATCACAGCTGATCATCCAGAGTCATGTCACATCCTGTCTGTTGCACCCAGATTGTCGGGGTCGGTCCGTCGGTATCCCAGTCTGGTGTCCAGTGTGAGGGATGCACCGCTGGTGTCTGCACACGCAGCTGGTATCCCCAAACCCACTCACTTTAGCCCTCCTGTTCCTGAACTCATTCCCCTGTCTGCAGCACTTCCCATATGGGGGTTTGCTTTATGGTGTATCTGGGCCGCGTACTCCACCGCCGATTTGCTAGAGGCAGTGGCACCGGCTACAACATCTCCAGAGGTGGCGGCTTACGCTGCAGAACCTCCCGAGGTAGCGGTGTCCACTGCCGTGCTCCCAGAGGCCACGGTGTCCACTGAAGTCTCTTCAGAGGTAGTGGCGCAGGCTGCAGAACCTCCCGAGATGGCGACACTTGCCTCATGTCACGGCTAAGGAGACAGTTTGCGAACTCCCTGTTCATCCTACCACAGCTATAGAGACCGTTTGCAAACTCCCTGCTCGTCCTGTCACAGCTCTAGAGGCCGTTTACAAACTCCCTGCTCATCCTGTCACAGCTATGGAGGCCGTTTGTGAATTCTTTGTGTGCTTTGTGTCTGCCAGGGAGGTTGCCCCTGAATGCTCAGTCTTGTCTATCAACCCCAATGTTCTGTCTGTGTTGTCTGTCTCTGCTCTCTCGTTGTTACAGTCTCCGCCATGGTCTCCTGATCGGTGTGGTTCACCAAGGGGGTTATTATTCTTGTGTCTTGCCCGCCATATTCCTGGTTGCCACTGTTTGACCCTGCCTGTCTTATGACCATGTCTCTGTCTTCTCCAAATAAAGCTTTGCATATGGATCCGCACGTCTCACGTCTCGTCAGCCCCGTTACAGTTACAGCCACTTGATATAAAGTGGGACCACATAAATAAATCAGATTTCCCAGCAAATTACTTTCTGTAATTTCTCAAATAATATCAGATGGTCATGGTATTAATAAGTGATTGGCCTCTAAACAGTCTGCAGGTTAAAGACTAGTGGAGTGTATTTTCAGACCAGTGCTGCATTGTCATTAGTTCATGTTTTTCCAGGAGTTGAGCTGCTGTGTGGTGGAAGAGTGCCTTCAGCTAATTCACAATCAGACGTCCATCCATCCATCCATCCTCCAAACCACTTGGTTTTGTAGTGGGGATGCTGGAGCCTATCTCAGCATCTTAGGCCTAGGGCAGGGAATCACCCTGGACACAATCACTGTAAAAGTTTGTCATGCCTGTTGCCAGTAGTTTACTGGTAATTTACAGTTGTCCTATTTCTACTGTAATTTGTTGCGGTTTGTTCCCATTCGGTCAAATTCTGCCATGTTCAGGAAAAAGGATTTGTATGTTCATCCTATATACTGTACATACAGTTACAATGATGTTAAATCCCTTAGCCCATGGTATAAGATTTTTGGCCATATCACCCACTTCTAAGCTGTTCATTCATTGAATTGCACTATTCAAAGGTTCAAATACCCCCCCCCCCCCCCCCCCCCCCAGGATTTCTATAATTCAAAGGATTAAAGGATTGTTAGGTTGCATTAATTAGGGCTACCAGAACAAAACTTCCCATAACAATATACTTGTTACATCATAAGAAGAATGGCACCTACACTTATTCTCGTCTGCCCAGCTCATCCTTTTCTCCGGTTTAGCATCGTCAGGTAGATCTGGTCCGTATCCAGACCACATGGTGGACTTGTACCCAGGAACGACAATAACAAAAAGGAAAAAGAAACAAGAATTGAATATGAACACACAATTGTCACAATATGTGCTGGATGAATATAAGCGCACAACGAAGAAGATAAGTTCAAACAGTGGTTTATTCCAAATCCAAATCCACAGGAAAACAGGTAATCCAAGAGAGGTAACTTCCAACACAAACTTCAAAGGACAAATAATACCGGACAATGAATGAAACTGAATGGG
The DNA here is from genome assembly GCF_001515645.1 of Sinocyclocheilus grahami. Taxonomy (NCBI): domain Eukaryota; kingdom Metazoa; phylum Chordata; class Actinopteri; order Cypriniformes; family Cyprinidae; genus Sinocyclocheilus; species Sinocyclocheilus grahami. The sequence goes on from NW_015505753.1 coordinate 1,169,891, forward strand.
GAACTTAAGTAGTGCAACTAATGAGGGGCGGACAGGTGACGGAGATGAACTAATAATCAACTAATGAGCAAATGAACAATGAGGGCCTAAAGGAACTAAACAGACAAGGAAAACCGAACTAAATGAAGAAACAAAAGTCAATAACCATGACAACAATACAGTATATTGCCAATTATACATGTACAGTAATAAATAATTAAATTCAGCATTCTAAGCCAAAATTCACTACAGTATTTGTAATGACCTTGTTTTACCTTATTATGAAGACTCCCCTGGACAGCTGTCTCTCAGTCAGTACATGTAAGAAATACTTGGCTGCAAATGAATTTGATAGTTTGAGGGTGTACAACCTGTGCTACTGTCAGGGAGTCTCTGTCACCAGTCACCAGCTCTGGACTCCATATCCCAGAATCCTCCCCGGCTCACACCTGTTCTCGGTCACAATCACCATCACCTGGAGGCTCCAGTGTTGGCTCCAGTTCCCGAGTTCAGCCCATGGAGGGCTCCTGTTCCCGAGTTTAGCCCACGGAGGGTTCCAGTCCCCGAGTCTAGCCCAGAGAGGGCTCCAGTCCCCGAGTCTAGCCCAGAGATGGCTCCAGTCCCCAAATCAAGCCCAGAGAGGGCTGCAGTCTCCGAGTTTTGCCCAGAGAGGGCTGCAGTCTCCCAAGTTATGGCTTCCTAGTCTCCCTGCTCTGCTATGGCCTCCCGAGCTCCCCGTTCAGCCATGACCCCCTGGACTGCCTGATCTGCCATGGTCTCCTGAGTTCCCTGATCAGCCCTGGAGGCCTCTTGTGTCTCCATCTTGGACCAGCCTCCAGGGAGCCCACCCTCCCTCCCCGGTGGATATGTTACGGTGCGGGACGCGCCTTTTCGGAGGGGGAGGTAATGTCAGAGAGTCTCAGTCACCAGTCACCAGCTCTGGACTCCATGTCCCAGAATCCTTCCCGGCTCACACCTGTTCTTAGTCACAATCACCATCACCTGGAGTTCTAATCACCCGCACCTGCTGCAGCTCGTCAAGCTCCCCTTTATCTGCTCACTCTCCACACTCCCTCCTCGTGCGGTCTACCATTCACATCACTGAACTTACCTGTGTTTGCTTACCTTAGATGTTCCTGTGCTCCACCGATCCCGCTCCTCCACGTACATCCTGCAAAGAAACAAAGATCCATTACCTCAAAATAAGCCATTCTGAAATTGACTCTCTGTGCCACACTCACCTCTCGTCTGCTCCTAATTCCTCCTTGCTCCTCATTCAATAAATACCCCTGTGTTGACCACGTACTTCTGTGTCCCTAGCCTGTGTCGTGACAGCTACAGTATTTGCTGTACATAGAATCATGCAATTTCTCTTATCTAAAGTACTGCTATGTACTCTAATTATAATGTATGTGTAAGTAGTAAAAAAAACCTGACCCTGCAGGCCAACTTTCTTCATGGCCAACTATAATGCTTTGTATGTCATTAGGACAACAAATGTGCTTTGACCCCATCCCTTTCATTTATATTTTCCCTTTCTCTTCCTCTTTGTCTCCTGCTACAAGAATTCATTTTCTAAAGCACATAATCACATGTGCTCCTGTTATATTATCCTGAGATTCTGACTGGTGTGTTTTTAGTTTTGCTGATTAATATTTACACAAGGGATAAATCATATGTGTGCTATCTGAGTTCATATTGAGATGTTTGAAGCAATTTTATTGTGTACTTGTGTTTTCTGAAGTAGAAAATTATTAAATCTGTGTAAAATTGCGTCAAAGTCGCTTTGGGAACGCCCTTGCGTGACCGCGTTCTGAAATACTTGTCAAATCAGTCCAATGGAGTAGCGAGACTTCACGAGCGGGGTGACGTAAGCACCAGAAAGTATAAAAGCGCATCCGGCAGAGCGCAAACCAGCTTCAATGAAGTAGCGCATGGAGGGATGCAGGGTGTATGGCAAAGAGACGTAGCGTCTCGTTCCCTCGGGGAACCATAGTAAATACTTGTCAAATCAGTCCAATGGAGTAGCGAGACTTCACGAGCGGGGTGACGTAAGCACCAGAAAGTATAAAAGCGCATCCGGCAGAGCGCAAACCAGCTTCAATGAAGTAGCGCATGGAGGGATGCAGGGTGTATGGCAAAGAGACGTAGCGTCTCGTTCCCTCGGGGAACCATAGTTACATACGTAACCTAGAGACGTTCCCCTTCAGGAACTCGAGCTGCGTCGAAGTCGCTTTGGGAACGAGAATACCCACTGCTACCAAGTCTCTGCCTGTGTGTGTATCTTGCGAGCACATCACGAAGAGAGAACATGGGGACCTGGGGTAGATACCAGGTCTAGGTTGTAAAAACAGACAAAAGTGTGCGGAGAGGACCAGCCCGCCACAGCACAAATGTCCTGCAAGGCTACACCCAAGTTGAAAGCCTTGGAGGCCTCCATACTCCTGGTCAAGTGCGCTCTGACACCCATAGGTGATGGGAGGCCAGAGGACTCGTAGGCTAGTGAGATGGCCTCGACCACCCACCTACTCATAGTCTGCTTGGTCGCCGGAGATCCTTTCTTTGGCGGACCAAAAACAAACAAAAAGCTGATCTGCCTTACGCCACGGGGCAGCTCTGTGTGCGTAAGCGTCCAGTGCTCGAACTGGACAGAACAGATTAAGCCTTTCTTGGCCTACTTCCTAGAACGGAGGAGGACAGAATGCCTGAAGTACTATGGGCCCTGGTGAAGAAGTGGGCACCTTAGGGACATACCCGGTCCTCAGGTAAAGGAATGCCCTAACCGAGAACAGAGAGTGCCTGAAGATCCCCGATCCTTTTCAGTGAGGAAATAGCGAGGAGAAAGATAGTCTTGAGTGTGAGAAACTTGACCGACACTTCTTCTAAGGGTTCAAAGGGAGCAAAGGGACACCAAGTCAGAGAACCATACTCGGGCCGGCCAGAACGGGGCTACTTGCAACAGACGGACTCCATCCCGGCGTACCCTCTCCAGAACTCCCGGGAGCAGAGCGATCGGGGGAAAACCGTACAGACGAAGCCTCGGCCATGTCTGCACCATGGCATCCATGGCATCCAGCCCCAGTGGAGCTGGATGCGTGAGGAAGAACCAGAGTGGACAGTGTGTCGTTTCCTGCGACGCAAATAGATCCCCTTCCGCCTGGCCAAATTCCCTCCAAATGAGCTCCACCACCTCGGGGTGGAGCCTCCATCCCCCGGGCCTCAGCCCCTGTCTCGACAGGATATCTGCCCCCTAATTTAGATACCCAGGGATATAAACTGCTCTTAGGGAGAGGAGCTTCCCCTGGGCCCACAGAAGGATCTGGCATGCCAGCTTGTACAAGGGGCGCGAACGCAGACCCCCCTGCCGATTGATGTAGGAGACCACCGATGTGTTGTCTGTGCGGACAAGCACATGATGCCCCCTTAGGTCTGG
>NW_015505753.1:1173508-1173885 GCF_001515645.1 Sinocyclocheilus grahami
GGTGGCAGGGGTATCAATGAACCTCCGTGAGGGCACTGAGGGAACAATCGACCTGACTGCTGTAGCACCCTCACTTGAGGGGGCGAGCTCTCCCGTGCCGTACCATTGCCGGGCATCAGCTGAGATTTCACTCGTTGGAGTTCACTGAGCCCTGATGCACCGAGGGTGGCAGGGGTATCAATGAACCTCCGTGATGCACTGAGGAGGATTGGGCACCGTATACTGAGGTGTTATCCTTTCCTCCCCAGGTGGGCTGCCCTCAGGGATCTGACAATGGTAGGACCATTTAGCCGAGGTCTTCTTAGACAAAATAACGGTGCGCAGATCCGTTTTCAGTCTAGAAGACCCCGACTGAGAGCGTCGCCCTGACCCCCGAT
>NW_015505753.1:1173959-1177427 GCF_001515645.1 Sinocyclocheilus grahami
GGGTTGCAACGCTCTGTTTTTGAGACTGGCGATATGAGGAGCTTGATGGCTTGGGCTGCCCCCGCTCAGCAGCCCCACCCCTGAGCAGGTCAGCCTGGTATTTTTGTAACACTGCCATGGTGTGCAAACTTGTGCCAGCCTGACCTGCCGCCGTATAAGCTTTCCCAACCAGACTCGATGTAAGCCTAACGGGCCTGGTGGGAAGCTTCGGGGCCTTCAGGGACGATGCTGAGGATGGGGAGAGATAGCTCGCAAGCGTCTGCTCCACCACTGGCATATTTCTCCCCAGCATGGAGATCGGGGAAAACAGAAGGCCCCTGTCATGAAGGCTGGGATCTGGATTCAGAAAACGCTCGTCTAATTATTTTTAGGACGAGCGTCCTGTTTCTAGGCTGGCCAAACGATATTTTATTTTGACGCGAAACACACCCCATAATCACGAATCACACCTCATACGCAAGGGACTGTGGTGGCGAGTCCACAGTCTCCTCTGTCTCGACACTCATCACATCCACCTCCTCGGAGGAAGATAGATGAAGCGTCTGGCTCTCTCTCTCTGGTGGGGTGGGAAGAAACCGCAGCGTTGGCTTCCGAACACTGAGAGAGAGAGCCGCGGATCTAGTGGGTGAGGACCGAGAAAAAGACGAGTCCGTCTTGGATCCCTAATCCAAGACAACAGTCTACGTCATGCCTCGGCAACAGCGGGACCGCTGCCAGTGGGATCGCGAGCCTGGCCGCTCTCATCAAACACAGCCAGGCGAGAGCGGAGCATACGCAGCGAGAGTAACTCGCAGTGATGACAATCAGCTCCTCGACAGCTGACCGTGCATGCTCTGCTCCCAAACAAACGACACACAAATCGTGTGTATCCCCCGCCGCCAGATATCGTGGGCAGGGAGGAACATAGCGTTTGTAATGCCGTTCGCTCGACATAGACTTTTTCATGATTGTTTTTTATATATGCTTGTGCGGACAGACAACAGTAAATAGACAGACACATACACAGAGTGCTACTGAAGAGCAGAAGCTGGTTTGCACTCTGCCGGATGCGCTTTTATACTTTCTGGTGCTTACGTCACCCCGCTCGTGACGTCTCGCTACTCCATTGGACTGATTTGACACGTGCTTCAGAACGCGGTCACGCAAGGGCGTTCCCAAAGTAACGTCGACGCAGCTCGAGTTCCTGAAGGGGAAACACTACATATATACAGTATGCTATAAAACCAGAGTTATCTCATTTATTTAATTTAAGGAAACTGATGAGTGACCTAACCCTTTAATTTTAAAATGTATTCTTCTCATCCAGTCGAATGTAAAGTATCGATTGCTAATTACACACTATAACATTAATTTGAACACATTTTCACAAACTATTCATTCAAAGACACATTTCTTGAAATTTTTAACACATTTTAACTGTTTTCACACACATTCCAATTTGCTCAAACTCTACACAAAAAATAATTTGGGCTCTTGGCCTTTGACCTTTTAATGTTAGTATTTTTCTGGCATTTAAAATGATAAATTTTAGTTGGGGGAAGTCGTGGCCTAATGGTTAGACTCGTAACCCAAAGGTTGCGAGTTCGAGTCTCAGATCTGGCAGGAATTGTAGGTGGGGGGAGTGAATGTACAGCGCTCTCTTCCACCTTCAATACCACGACTGAGGTGCCCTTGAGCAAGGCACTGAACCCCCAACTGCTCCCCGGGCGCCGCAGCATAAATGGCTGCCCACTGCTCCGGGTGTGTGTTCACGGTGTGTGTGTGTGTGTGTGTGTGTGTGTGTGTGTGTTCACTGCTGTGTGTGTGCGCACTTAGGATGGGTTAAATGCAGAGCACTAATTCCGAGTATGGGTCACCATACTTGGCCACATGTCACTTCAATCTGGCATCGTGTAATGATATCCTCATCATCAAGTAGCTTGTTTTACTTATCTCTCTTTAAGTGTACATTTACAAGACAACAATATACTGGAAAATGGAATTTCCTTTGCGTAAATGACAATATCATTATCAAAATGGTCCATGTTCACATGGATCCACGGAAACGTCTAAAAACTCTGTATAACGTATGCCAGGCCAGTAGTTGGCGATGCCACTGTAAAGAAACATACCTATAAACTGAACATGTAATACACATTATGTAATAAATCTTGTTTTTAAAAGGTTTGCATTTTCAGGCCCCCAAAACGCTGTTGTCATGTAAATAAACAGCCAAAGCTCATTTGGTTGTAGATGTAATCGCTGTAGTGTAAACAACCCTAGTCTAATAACTGATCAAAATCTTATCACTGATCAAATGTGTTGTGTCATTAGTCATTAATACATTCATATTTTGCATTACGAAGTCTGTGAAACTACATCATGAGATCTAGCAATCATTGTAATGCTCAATCGTTACTTTATTATTTAATTAACTGCAACAGTTCTTTAGTGTTACTTGTTACTATCTTTAGACTTTTGCTGTGAGGGGTTAAAGGTGTAAGATGAAAGAACGCATATTGCATTAAATTATGATTACAACAAGCAAACTGTTGAAAAACAGTAACATACTGGCAACCCTGCTGCCAGTAGTTTACTGGAAATTCAAGACAATGCAGCAGTATAAACTGTACTAAATGAAACAAGTTACTTTTACTCAGATATTACAATAAGTAAGTTATAAATAAGTTATGTGAATACAATTACTGATTAGTAAGCAGAACTTAGAAACTGATTTCTAGTTCCCAACATGCATTGCTTCAGGTTTTATAAGGAGAGTAAATGTTGAAATTAGTTATTTGATGAGTTTTTGCACAAGATGATAGGGGAGATCTGTTTGTGTTAATGTCCTGTTATATGGGGATTTTAAAAGTTTTGTGTGGTTATCATTATGCTGAAGAATAGAATATATGTTTAGCTTGAGGACGGACCAAAAACATTTGTGTTATGTGTTTTGCCAACATACCTAACAAAAGTAGCAAGAGGCAAGATTAGTATAGCCTACACGCATTCGAAAGCCTACTCTCCCATCCCTGCATGGAAAGATGCATGTTTGAATGAAGGGCTAAAAATAGTTTTTTTTTTATTTATTTATTTTCTAGAGAGACACCATTAGTCTGTTGCTTTTCATTTTGGATAATTGTGGAATACATCTCCCGCATCTGGTCATAATTACTCCCATCCTAATGTCACTTTATTTTAAGACATTCACACATGCATGCACAACAAGAGAATAGCAATAAATGCAAGCTATGCTCAGTTTAAGCAAGAAAGAAGTTTGATCAGAAGTGTAAAATAAGCAAAGCAAAACAAGAGAATATCAATGAATGCAAGCTATGCTCAGTTTAAGCAAGAAAGAAGTTTGATCAGAAGTGTAAAATAAACAAGGCAATTTGCATTCTGCAAAACATTGTATTAATCAAGCGTAGCGTTAGTTGTGGCAGCTCACATTAGTCAAGCTCACATCAGCTGACTCTCAGCTGATCCCCA
>NW_015505753.1:1177437-1192364 GCF_001515645.1 Sinocyclocheilus grahami
AACGCGGTCACGCAAGGGCGTTCCCAAAGCGACTTCGACGCAGCTTGAGTTCCTGAAGGGGAAACACTGATACAGTATGCTATAAAACCAGAGTTATCTCATTTATTTAATTTAAGGAAACTGATGAATGACCTAACCCTTTAATTTTAAAATGTATTCTTCTCATCCAGTCGAATGTAAAGTATCGATTGCTAATTACACACTATAACATTAATTTTAACACATTTTCACAAACCATTCATTCAAAGACACATTTCTCGAAATTTTTAACACATTTTAACTGTTTTCACACACATTCCAATTTGCTCAAACTCTACACAAAAAATAATTTGGGCTCTTGGCCTTTGACCTTTTAATGTTAGTATTTTTCTGGCATTTAAAATTATAAATTTTAGTTGGGGGAAGTCGTGGCCTAATGGTTAGACTCGTAACCCAAAGGTTGCGAGTTCGAGTCTCAGATCCGGCAGGAATTGTAGGTGGGGGGCGTGAATGTACAGCGCTCTCTTCCACCTTCAATACCACGACTGAGGTGCCCTTGAGCAAGGCACTGAACCCCCAACTGCTCCCCGGGCGCCGCAGCATAAATGGCTGCCCACTGCTCCGGGCGTGTGTTCACGGGGGGTGTGTGTGTGTGTGCGCACTTAGGATGGGTTAAATGCAGAGCACTAATTCCGAGTATGGGTCATCATACTTGGCCACATGTCACTTCAATCTGGCATCGTGTAATGATGTTGGTTCTGTTCTGTTTACCCTGGGGGGGGGGTTATCGCTGCTCTTCTTGCTCTCATCCATGCTCGGCTGCATGGATGCGCAGGGAGTTCTTGCCCAGAACAGAACCATACCGCCAATCCAAACTGTATGCTAATTGTGATCCTGACAGAATATAATATGGGCCTATGCAGGGGGCAGGGTAGATAACTTTTTTCTTGAATGGACAGTCTTCACAGAAACACATTCGACCTCCTACAAGGGAGAGAAAGATGTCCAAAAGCAGGCCAGGAAAAGAAGTCACATTCTTATCCATACAATCAAAACGTTTTGCTGCAAAATGCAAATACATTCCAAGCCACAATGTAAAAGAAGCGAAGTGAAATTCAAAAATGCGTTCTGTATGAATGGCTCCGAACGGTAAGTTCATTCAAATGTTTCATAGCTGTAATATTAGGCTACTAAGGAGCTTTCGTGTCCAAACAGACTTTTAAGGCAGGTTTTGGATCAAACACTATTTTTGTTATGCTGGTTGTCCCCATAGCAATCACTAAGTAGGTCAAAATATATGTATTACCGTATTGTCCCGAATATAAGACGATATTTTTTTCTTGGAAATACATCTGAAAAAACGCGGTCGTCTTATATTCAGGGTCTAGACTTTGACATGTCAATAATACACCCACAACAATAGGTGGCGCCTAATATGCATAAAACAAGTGTGCCATGAAATACGTAATGTAATGCGTGTTGTAAAGATCGCGAGTAAAAACAAAAGAGAAAGAAAACCTTACAGCTGCATGAGTCGTGACTGTCACGTTAGCCTGATGGGACCAAACTCTCTTTGTGATTTTAAAACGTAAGACAGTACCCAGATTTGAAGACTACAGTAAGATTTAACTTCTACTGTTAATAAGATTTTGGTAGGCTACTATTAGATGGATAGCCTAAATGCCCTAATTCAGATGGGCTACCTGTTTTTTTTTTTTTTTTTAATGGTATATCAAAAAGTTGGTAAATTTTACCAGTTTTTACCATACTTTCAAAAAAAAAATTAAAATAGGAAAAATATGCAATATGAAAATAAGTGAAGACAAATGTGTTTTACTGAGAAAAAACAAGATTTGGTTTTTAAAAAGCCTTTTTCCAAAAGGTACATCTGGAAAAGGGGGGGGTCATCTTATAGTCGGGCCAATATGGTATATCATCTGTGGAAGGCGGATCATAAAAAGTTCGTCCAATCACATCGCTCGGTCCGAGGGCTATGATAGGCTGTCCTACCTGCCTGTCAAGGTGTTACGTCGCGCATCCTGTTCGCGCAGATGTCATACGTCAGCAACGCGTTCCCGCTGTTGTTCAGATCGAGAGACAATGGAAGGCAAACAGGAGCTCGCCAAACAAATAAAACAAGAAGAAGAAGAGCAGCAGTGTCCTAACATCCCTTCTGAACCGACAAGAAGCGGCACAGGCAAACGCTCGAGAAGAAAAACAGTCTATGAAAAAGCTTTGACGAAAAGACGTCTGGAGCAGGAAAGAGCTAAAACCCGAGTTACCATCGGTGCTGCTTTTCCACGCTGGAGACAGCTGCGAGAGTCCAAGTGTCTGAAAACCGATGCCATGGTTGCACTTTTTCTTCTGGACAGGTAATCACACGGTTGTGTTTGCTTTTGATGTGTTTTGTTTGTAATGAATTATTTAGCTTAAGCAGTTTGTGTGTCTTTATGAATGAGCTCATTGCTAACAGCACCTAGGGTCTAAAAGGAAACTATTTTTATGTTTTCAAAGTTACGAGAAAAGTACAACATCCACACCTTCGGTGCATGAATTCATAAAGCCACCGCCAGAGGTTTCCACCGTTTTTTCTGAGTCTTCCTACGAACAGTGAGTACAGTGTCCTTTCTTCATTTAATAAAAATATCCTCTGCATCTTTCCAGGTAATGTTATTGTCCCTTTCGAAAATGGGCCATGTTTTTATTGTAGTAAAAGTGTAGTAGCCATGGTTTTTTTGGCGTATTGATTACCGTTTGTATAACCACAGTTTTACTACAAATGGTTAAACTATGGTTGGTGAAGCAAAACCATGGTAAATGTGTGGTTACCATGGTTTAACTATAGTAACCATGGGTTTTTGGTTTTATTTGTGGTGAAACCATGGTTAATTTTCGTAAGGGGTGTATGGCGTTCTTAGCAAGATATGTGTTATACACACACACACACACACATATATATATATATATATATAGCTAAAAATGTTTAAACTTTTCAGCCATCTTTAACTTTTTTAAATTTTATTTAAAAGTAATTTTTAAAGTATTATCTGTTTTGCATCGATCCTGATTTGTTTGGTCTTAAACCGTTCAATATTTTGTTTCATATCCAGTGAATGTTTAGTTAGGCTACTTTATGCATATGTCACAGGATAAACATTTAAAATGTCCGCAATGTTTTTAACGGGTCTGATGTGTTTTAAAATGTGGGTGAACGTACCTACATCCCCCATTAATAAGACTAGAGCAGGGATCTCCAAACCTGCTTCTGGAGAGCATCTTCAAGTAACTCTGAAGACCTTGATTAGGGTTTGAGCTGAACTTTGTAGGACTGTAGCTCTCTAGGAGCAGGACTGGAGACCCCTGATTAAGAGTAACTGAAGAAGAACTGTTCATGTCGAGTTAAAGTGGAATAAATAAAAATTATGAAATTGAAATCAAGTAAAACTTTTTTTTTTTAACTAATTCTCAATTTTTTTGTTTTGTTTACTATGCATGTTCTCTTTTGCAACATACAGGCCTGAAATCAAGTTTCTCATCAAGGAGGAAGAGGAGGAGAAACCTGCCTGTGAAATGAGTGTGTGTGAGGAGAGAGAGGAGGAGAAACCTGCCTGTAAAATTGAGTTTATGATGAGAGAGTAAGATGCTTCTGTTGGCACTCAGAGAGCAGCATCTCCGGGATGCAGCTGTGTGTTTCTATGAAGAGTAACAAATCTATGAATGATATTCCTCCTGGTCTCAGTGATGGACCTACTGTGAACTCTGGACCTGTGTGAGTATCATGTAGTTCAGGGCCCAGACTCTGTTGGTGCCATAGATGAAATATTATATTGGTGCACCGCCCCTAAAAACTGAAACACTGGAAATGTTTGTTTTTTTTCTAAATAAACTTCAATTTACTGCGAAAACACAACTTGTAAATCAATATTATACAACAAAATTACATAGCATGTAAGCATATAAAGAAGTTAACAATTTAAGATAATAAAAAAAATAATACATTTGATCAACAACAAACAACCTGCTCCAAATTGAACTCAAATAAGGATGCACAGACACATGCATATCCACTGTAAAACCTGAACTTTTGTGGAAACTGATTACCTCGAACCATTTAAGTAGCTACATTTTTTTAAGAAAACGATAATTATAAATTACAATTAAATCATACTTAAAAGTTTATATTTGATTTGATTTAATATTTAAGTGTACTGTACTTAATACCATTTACCTTACATGTAGTTTTTACATTTTTAAAAATTATTTTGATGCAGTAGTACTTGATTAAATACAAATACTAACTCAAAAAATACGTATATGTAACTCATAGGCTAATCATGCTGAAGTCCAGCTTAAAAAAACAATCCACAACTGCAGCTGTACAATTGAAGATTGTTTTATTCAGTCTTGTTTTAAAAACACTGTGATTGCGTGAACAAGTGTTTCTGAACATATCAAATACTCTGGAACAGTGGTTCCCAATCCTGGTCCTGGAGAACCCCCAACACTGCACGTTTTTGGTGTCTCTCTTATCTGACACTCACATTTGAGGTCTTGGGAGTCTTCACTAATGAGCTGATGAGTTGAATCAGGTGTGTTTGAATAGGGAGACATCTGAAATGTGCAGTGTTGGGGGTTCTCCAGGACCAGGATTGGGAACCACTGCTCTGGAAGATCATCATCCATCACAGCTGCGGTGCTTGCAGAACGTGTAGGGCTTTCATTGACAAGAGTGGCATTGATGTCTGGCTCATCCGACGACTTCACCTAGAATAAACACAGAGGGTCCAACTTTAAGATTAATTTACGAGATTAAAATTAGACAGTTGCATTTAATGATACATACTAGCAATTCTGTTAATGCACTGAATACTTGTATTTCTTGAAGAACAGTGGGTCCTCTTCACTAACATACAGCAGGAGAGCACGAAGGGCAACATTGCTTTTTCATCCTGGCATCATGTATGTCCTTCTGTGACAAAGCAAAAATGAACACATTAAACAAGCAAGCTAACTTCCTTGTATATACAGTAGGGCTGTCAAAATGACTGAAAAACTAAATTTGAATTTTCTACTTTCAATATAATCAAAATTCAAATTATATTCGAATTTAAAAGGCATAATTTCAGTTAGGGGGAAAAAAGCTTTTGGCTTCTCTCCTGAGGCCACAAAAGGGCGCATCGAGCAAAATATTATGCACATTTCTTCAAAGCTTAATAAAATAACACGACTATCTTTGGAAAAAAAGTGCATAATGTTTAAAATATAAACTATATATAATTAATAAAGTTGCTTAAACTATACAAGCATGCACAACAAGTGAATATCAATTAATGCAAGCAGCTGCTCAATTCGAGCCAAGAAAAGAGCTTGATCAGAAGTGCAAAATAAAGGCAATCAACTGCATTCATCAGAACATTTTAGGATATATCCTCCTCACTAGGATGCATCCTCCCGTGTTGTGTGTGAACGGCTCCATAGACTGCTCCAGCCTCATCACGTGCAGTTTGGGGCGGAACGGGTTCATGATGAAGTGAAACTGAAAGCGACTGTGTCACGCGCCATCTTCAGAGAACTCAAACTCAGAAAATGTCGTCGTATGTTACGGTAAGTTCGTTAAAATGTTTCACAGCTGCGATATTTTTACTAAGGAGCATTTGCGACGGAACTCAAGTCACATCGAAGTTGATCAATGATCTTTATTATCTCTCTCTTACACTAGACGGAAACTGTAACACATTGAGGCCTGGAAATGGTCAAACCTTCGAGCAATCTATTTTTCTTTTTATAGATTTTGACAATATTTTGTGGCTAACATCGTTTCAGATCGACTTTAAACGTTTAATATTTTGTTTCATATCGAGTGAATGTTAAATTATGCAGTTTGACTACGAAAATAAAGTAGCCTGCCTCACAGGATAATCACACAAACACGTAAAATGTCCACAATGTACGAGCCAGATGTGTTTTAAAATGTGGGCGACGTTTCTTATGCTGTACTACATCCCCGTTATTTAGAGCAATGATCTCCAACCCTGCTTCTGGAGAGCTAACTTCCTGCTTCAACACAACTTTAAGACCTCGATTAGCTGCTTCAGGTGTGTTTGATTAGGGTTGAAGCTGAACTTTGCAGGACTGTAGCTCTCCAGGAGCAGGACTGGAGACCCCTGATATATTAGAGTAACAGAAGGAGAACCGTTCATGTTGAGTTAAAATGGAATACATTAAAATAATCAAATAGAAAGTAAAACCCAATAATTTATTTTTAATCTAACTCGCATAGTCAATTTTTTCAAATTGTTTTCTTTTGCAACATACAGGCCTGAAATCAAGTTTCTCATCAAGTGGGAAGAGGAGGAGAAACCTGCCTGAGAAATGAGTGTGTATGAGGAGAGAGAGGATGAGACTACTGTTGACGCTCAGAGAGCAGCATCTCCAGGATTCAGCTGTGTGTCTATGAAGAGTAACAACTCCATGCATCTGCCCCCTTTTCTCAGTGGTGTTGACACTCAGAGAGCAGCATCTCCAGGATTCAGCTGTGTGTCTGTGAAGAGTAACAACTCCATGCATCTGCCCCCTTTTCTCAGTGATGTTCACACTCAGAGAGCAGCATCTCCAGGATTCAGCTGTGTGTCTGTGAAGAGTAACAACTCCATGCATCTGCCCCCTGAACTCAGTGATGTTGACGCTCAGAGAGCAGCATCTTCAGGATTCAGCTGTGTGTCTATGAAGAGTAACAACTCCATGCATCTGCCCCCTTTTCTCAGTGGTGTTGACACTCAGAGAGCAGCATCTCCAGGATTCAGCTGTGTGTCTGTGAAGAGTAACAACTCCATGCATCTGCCCCCTTTTCTCAGTGATGTTCACACTCAGAGAGCAGCATCTCCAGGATTCAGCTGTGTGTCTGTGAAGAGTAACAACTCCATGCATCTGCCCCCTGAACTCAGTGATGTTGACGCTCAGAGAGCAGCATCTTCAGGATTCAGCTGTGTGTCTATGAAGAGTAACAACTCCATGCATCTGCCCCCTTTTCTCAGTGATGTTGACACTCAAAGAACAGCATCTCCAGGATTCAGCTGTGTGTCTATGAAGAGTAACAACTCCATGGCTATTCCCCCTTTTCTCAGTGATGGATCTGCTGTGAACTCTGGACCTGGGTGAGTATCATGTCGTTTAGGGCCCACACTCTGTTGGTGCCCTAGATGAAATATTATATTGGTGCACTGCTCCTAAAAACGGAAACACAGGCAATGTGAGTTTTTTTTTTTTTTTTACTACTGAATTTATTGCAGAAACACAATGCTTTTAACCAATCAATATAACAATCAATCATACAACAATAATCAATAATACAACAATATTATATAGCACACAATGTTAAGTAAATGATCCAAGATGATAAATTATAAATAATACATTCGCCCAACAACAAATACCCTGCTCCAAATTGGACTCAAATTGGGACGTATAAACACACACACACACACACACACACACACACACACTTGCATTTGTGGTTTACAGGGACTCTCTATAGGCGTAATGGTTTTTATACTTTACAAACTGTACTTTCTATCGCCCCCTACACCGACCCTACACCTAAACCTACCCCTTACAGAAAACTACAGGCAATTTTTTTTATTTTATAAAACACAGTTTTGTATGTTTTAAGCCTTTTGTTTTATGGGGACACAGGAAGTGTCCTCATAAACCATGTTTATGTTGCAGTACCCATGTCATTATACACATCTGTGTCCTCATAAACCATATATACCAGTACACACACACACACACACACACAGACAGATGTTGGCACTCATGCCTAACCCTCACAGAATTTTTTTTTCCTATCTTTACATTTCCAACAAAACATTGTTTTATATGTATTTGTCCTCCTAATGTAGTTGAAGCCAGGTGTTCCTTGTCATGTAATTGGTGTATTTCAAAGACAGTTTGAAGGTGTATAACAGCGGATGCAAAGCTTTACAAAAAGTTTTCTCTGAGAGCTGTTTTGAATCACCAAAACGAACTTAATTTTGACCACATTTTGTTTGAAATTATTTCAAACCGGTCTTTATAAATAAATGTTAGTATGAAAGTTTTAGTGAATCATGATTTGTTCATGAAGACGTTCATACATAGGTTTCACAGTACACATGTTTAGTGAATGTATGGAGTGAATTTTGTGCCAATATTCATCAATCAAATCCAGCGTTTTGTATTAAACACAATCTGCTTTGCAAAGAAAAACTCGACTTTCAAACAAACGCAAATATAAAACTCTATTTGAGAGAAAATGCAGAGGTATGGACAAATATATGTATTGTGTGTTACAACTGTGAGACTCATTTGCCTTTTTATGAGGAAACTCGCTTGATTTTCTCACAAATGCATGCAGGCAGATTTTCTCACAAATCCAATTGAGCAACTTTCTTTTCCAAAAACAGCAGATTGCACTGTCGGTCAATTTACACTAGTCTCCCGAGACCTGAAACGCCTGTTTACTTTTTCAGGGAATACAGCAGACCAACATGAGTGGGGAACAGGTGAGTTTCTGTCTTACTATATCTATAATTAACCATTTAGATGTTTTCACAAAGCGACCCTACTACAGTGTCAGTGAAATTCACAATAAGTGCTGTAAAGTTGTTAACATGATTGATTAGTTGAAAAAATCAGTAGTGACATGGCTAAACATTAAACTAGACAGTCTTTCCCTATAAAACCTGATCCAGTCTCCGTACCTCTTATCCTCTGTTGGATCGCGGGATATAGAATATATACATATGTTGATACACTTGTTCAACATTCAAAACAATGCAGGGGTATAACAATATATCGTGTCACAATATATTGTAATACTAAAATGCAAATGTATTATGGATAGCGACGATATTGTGTACCAAAAATGAAAGCTTAGACAATTTAATTTAGTATGAGATATAGTAATATCACCCAAGAGGTCATTAATTGTTAATATAAAATTGAAAACAAATCACATTATTTAGTACAATATCTAAAACCTTTTAAATGTTGTAACACTGTGCAATTATTTGTGTCTAAAATAATTATGTATTTTTTAACTACGCAAAATGATGAATACTTGATGAATACTCACTCTTGTCCTGTGAATTGGGGATAAGGCTCAAGTTCACACTGATGTAATACTAAATTCAGCATTTTAATAAACAGTGGTTTACCAGTATTTCAGAATGATTTTAACAAAATGTGGTTTACCAGTATTTCAGAAAGATTTTAATAATGTAATGAATAGAAAATAATCTTTGGGGTCGAAGACCACGCCGGCACGTTTTGTCACATTTTCTTGATGACCACGAAAATAATTAAAAATACAGATACGAGTATGGCATCATTTGAAACTGCAAAGGGTCTACTTTTATTTGTGTATAGTCATAATAACAACAAAACAATGTGCTTTTGAAAAAAAAGAAGAAAACAAACAGGGTGCACTCTCTGCCGCCTCGGTCTCCGGGAACTTTCTTCACAGGCACATGAATAAAACAACCTGAATCTCAGTGAATATGTGCCTCACATACATGATACATATATGTATAGAAAGCTTGACATGTCTACTTATAAAAACAATTCAAATTGAAAATGAATAGTCTCTGATTATATAATCCGTATAAAAGTAAGGAGAGGTAAAGTCTCTCCGGTCTCACCTCATTATCGTTAATGTGATCCCGCCTCACACTGAGCGCTCTGTTCACATGTTAATGATCTGAGGTCAGCCAGGTAAATATGTAGATGCCTCTGAAAAATGGCATCAAAACATCAAGCTTCATCATAGAATTTAGCCTACTTTCTTTTTCTGTGTGTTGGATGATGGCACGCTACACGGGTGAAGACACACTTTGGACAGCGAGGACTTCTCGGAGTGACTCAGATGACGAACGTTTGCATTTTGAAGAGCCACTAATATAATTCCTGAGAGTAGCCATTTATTCTTAACTTCATGAGTTAAAATGTTGCTCGAGGCTGCTTATGTTGAAGTGTTTGGGATGTGGCTTTTAATGATGAGACCTTTTTTGTAATCAGGCTCTCAAAAAGTATATAACAATTTGGATATAGATTTATCGGCCAACATATCGGTTATCGGCTTTCAAAAATAAAGAATAATCGGTTATCGGTATCGGCCAAAATTTTCATATCGGTGCATCCCTATCGGCCATATATATAAAGCTACATATTTTTGATTGGATTTTTCCAAACAGGCTATTGTCAGACTAAAATCTGCCGGTATATTGGTTGAAATATGAAATATCTCCTTACAGGCCACTTTTAGTTTTAAATGTTGTACAGTGCATGTATATAAACTATGCTATATATAAACATAAATATGATAATAAACTACGATATCCCTTATGAAAGTTAAAGTTGGTTTTACTATATAGTAAAAGTGTGGTAACCATGTTTTTTGTGCAGGTGACCATTTCTATAACGGCAGCTTTACTACAAATACCATGGTATTTATTTAGTAAAACCATGGTTAATTTTTGTAAGGAATATTAATGTTTAGATTATATTTTGGCACATTTATATAGCTGAATCACAATAAAGCTCACCTGAACTTAAACTAGTTTGATTATAGTAGCCTATTTGTATAATTAGATTAACCTACGCCTTTCAGTAGGTTGTCTATGTGTAGTTTTATACTTGTTTAAACTTTTACTGCAGAGGTAGCCTATAACATTTCTCTCCACTGTAGGCTATGTCTCAACATATATAGCAGAATGACAATAAATCTTACTTGACCTAACATAAAAATAAAATTCAAAACGCTTTCATTTTTGGTACACAGTTGACGCCATCCACAATACATTTGCATTTTAGTATTACAATATATTGTGACACGATATATATTGTTATACCCCTGCATTGTTTTGAATGTTGAACAATTGTATCAACATATGTAGCCTATATATTCTATATGCCGTGATCCAACAGAGGATAAGAGGTACGGAGACTGGATCAGTTTTTATAGGGAAAGACTGTCTAGTTTAATGTTTAGCCATGTCACTACTGATTTTTTCAACTAATCAATCATGTTAACAACTTTACAGCACTTATTGTGAATTTTACTGACACTGTAGTAGGGTCGCTTTGTGAAAACATCTCTAAATGGTTAATTTTAGATAAGGTAAGACAGAAACTCACCTTTTCCCCTCTCATGTTGGTCTGCTGTATTCCCTGAAAAGGTAAACATGTGTTTCGGGTCTCGGTGGACTAGCGTACAACTCACAGTTGTACTACACAATACGTATATTTGTCCATACCTCTGCATTTTCTCTCAAATAGAGTTTTGTATTTGCAAATCACTTTGCGTTTGTTTGAAAGTCGAGTTTTTCTTTGCAAAGCAAATTGTGTTTACCTGCAAAACGCTGGATTTATTTGATGAATATTGTCACAAAATTCACTCCATATGAATGAGACCCAGTGTAGGTGAGTCATAAACCTGGTGAGGGCACTTCTCGTCTGGGCAGCTGCTGATTCTCCTGGCGACTGTTCCTTTGGCATGGCCACATGCCTATCATATTCCTAAACAACTCCTGCACATACGCCATTAGATAAAACATAGGCAATATCTTTTTCCTTCAAGGTTGAGCTGTAGCACATCACTGAGCACAGAGCATACATGATTCAATGTCAGAGTTTAACATATAGCAATAAATGGTGCTATAAACCCAAAAAAGAATAATAAACATTAAGCATTCAGTATGTAAGAGTTAGTGGAGGCATGTATTGCGTTGGTCTTCACATGTCTCAAACAGCTATCACGACAACCACATAAAAAAATAAGAACAAAGTTCAAACTGATAACCTATAAAATATAACATTTGATTATATAATGATTCAGGCCACGTTGACACGACAATGTTGTAGTCGAAAACTGAAAAGTTTTTCCCTTGCATTTTTAAAAGTTTCACGTATACACGAAGTTTTCAAAATGATTACACATATCTGCGAAAATGGCCAAAAACGCTGTAGTACGTATGCCAGGCCAGTAGTTGGCGCTGTCACCTTGTTAGTAAACACTACCTGTAGGGAACTGACGATTATATGTTGTACTGTATATGATGCGTCTCCGCTGTTGGTTGTAATATTGGTGAAGTAAATCCAAACTTTGAAGAAGCGTTAGCAAACTCTTGAGCAGCAACAACAGTACCATGGTACTCCGCCATTGTTGTGTATGTTTAATCGCGCTTGCCTTTAAAATCGACACGTACTGCACATACTACATACCTAACACTACGCACGCGCATGACATCACGGTTTTCAAAAATTCCCATTTTGGGTGTTTACACGGAAACGATAACGGTGCCATTTTCAAAAACTCTTTGAAACCCGTTTGCAAAAATATGCGTTTTCAGTTCCCAAAACGCCGTTGTCGTGTAAACGAACAGGCAAAATGCATAAAAAGTTTTACCCATTTTTGTCTGAAAACGTTGCCATGTAAACGGCCCCTCAGATGAATTATTACAAAACAAATACATATTTATTCTCTGGAAGCCAGGCTAAATGAGTAAACACTGTTACTGCATTCCTGACATCTCAGACCCAGACTCTCAGTCACCTCACAGACACCAAATACAGACATTACATTATAACACAAATACTAGAATGGATACACTAGTTTTAAGAAAACTATGATTACATATTAAATTTATAATAGAAGAGCAGGGGATTGGAAATCATATACTTCAGGTCAAAAACAGGCCACTCTTTTTAACTCAACTGCAGTGAGGTTTTGTCAGTATCTTCAGTTTTTGGAATTTGTGGTGCATGAGCTCATAGACAAATTAGGGATGTCCCGATCAGGCTTTTTGAGCCCCGATCCATTCCGAGTCATTGAATATGGAGTATCTGCTGATACAGAGTCCTGATCTGATAGTTGTATGAGATATATTATACTTGTATGATACTTGACACTTGTATATTATATACCAGGGGTGGCGAACGTCGGTCCTGGAGAGCCGCACTCTGGAGCTGAACTCTGTAGGAGCCGAGCCTGTGACCCAGCCGCTCAGCGGTGGTACAGGAGCTGTGGAGACGGGACGTGACGTCTTTGTTCCCTCCTTCAGGGAGCGAGGGTTACCATACGTAACCGAGACATTCACTTTCAGTCGGTCACTCCTGACGTCACGTCGGATGACCGACGAATTGAAATCCCTAACAAAGGGCCACAGGTACCGCCCCTTCCAGTGTCCCGTGGAAGCCACCTGCGACCCTACTTTTTGGCGTAGGCCAGGGCTTACCACAAGAGGACCAGCTACTGCTGATATGGCACTACCCAATCAGTAAGACTGGATAACACTGGGAAAACGTACCCACTCCACTTGGGACAGGGACGTTGCGGAAGCTCCAACCTTCCCGAAGGAGGTTTCGGAAGCAAATACACATATGAACATTCTTTAGGTGCATATGGAAGAGGTGATTGTAACCCTCTTGGAATGGCATAAGTCTGCAAAAAAAATTTGTTCCACTCCTCTTTACAGATCCTCTCTAAATCCTTAAGGTTTCTTGGCTGTCATTTGGCAACTCAAAGTTTCAGCTCCCTCTACAGATTTTCTATAGGATTGAGGTCTGAAAACTGGCTAGGCCACTCCATGACCTTAATGTGCTTTTTCTTGAGCCACTCCTTTGTTGCCTTGGCAGTATGTTTTGGTTCATTGTAATCCTTGAAGACTTATCCATGACCCATCTTCAGTGTTCTGGCTGAGGGAAGGAGGTTCTCGTCCAAGATTTTACAGTACATGGCCCCATCCATTTGCCCCTCAATGCGGTGAAATCGTCCTGTACCCTTAGCAGAAAAACAGCCCCAAAGCATAATGTTTCCATCTCCGTGCTTGACTGTAGGGATGGTGTTCTTGGGGTCATAGTCAGGATTTCTCTTCCTCCAAACACTGCGATTCGTGTTAATGCCAAAGAGCTCAATTTTGGTCTCATCTGACCACAGCACTTTCTCCCAAGCCTTCTCTGAATCATTTAGATGTCCTTTGGAAGACTTTAAATGGGCCTGTACTAGTGTTGTCAAAAGACCCGGTATTTTGGTACCAAGTCGGTACTAAAACAATGAAAACGTTACGGTACCAGGTTTTTTTAAGTACCGGTGGTACCGAGTACCCGGTCAACCCGGTTCTTGATGCGCTATCCTCTTCCAGTGTTGCCAAGTCCGCAGTTTTCCCGTGGAATTGGGCTGCTTTAACACTGTTACCGCGGGTTGTTTTTCATGTCCGCGGGTTGAAAAACGACCCCATTAACGTGATATTTAGCCCCTGGAATGCGAATTTTACCTGGGGAACCCGGCCAAAACATGCGTGTTTTATCCTCGGAATGCGATTTTTACTGGGGGACCCCCTCGAAACGCGATTGGGTGGGTTTTGTTGTGAAAACCTGGCAACCTCTTCATAAAAGCAGTGGCGACCTCAAGAGGAGGAAACGCATCAAACTAACAAAACACCCCGATCAAGTTCAAGCAGGTACGTTTCAATTACATTTTTACTATTTAGAGCTTCTGTAATGAATATTATTCCATATTTTAATTTTAAATTCGGATTGAAATAAACATCGCCGTTAGCATATACGTAGTTAATCGTTAGCATAAGCATGGCTAACGCTAATATAATGAGCATTAGAATTAATTTTGTTCATTTTGTTCAAAATAATTTCTTTGTTAATTATTTAATGCTGCTATAACTTTTATTACTGTAAAAAACAGGACATAATGGTATTTACTATTTTTACACACCAGAGGCTTTTAAATGAACTGTGTAACCAAAATATGCGTGTTAGATAATGTACAGTATCTCCTGTATAGACTTTACTGTACAATGTTAGATCTAGTAACATCTTACAGTGAGTGAACAATATATTTTTAAAACATTCATTAATGTTTGTGAATGTTATTTAATACAAACACTTGATCATTC
>NW_015505753.1:1192978-1193915 GCF_001515645.1 Sinocyclocheilus grahami
GGTCAACCCGGTTCTTGATGCGCTATCCTCTTCCAGTGTTGCCAAGTCCGCAGTTTTCCCGTGGAATTGGGCTGCTTTAACACTGTTACCGCGGGTTGTTTTTCATGTCCGCGGGTTGAAAAACGACCCCATTAACGTGATATTTAGCCCCTGGAATGCGAATTTTACCTGGGGAACCCGGCCAAAACATGCGTGTTTTATCCTCGGAATGCGATTTTTACTGGGGGACCCCCTCGAAACGCGATTGGGTGGGTTTTGTTGTGAAAACCTGGCAACCTCTTCATAAAAGCAGTGGCGACCTCAAGAGGAGGAAATGCATCAAACTAACAAAACAGCCCGATCAAGATCAAGCAGGTAAGTTTCAATTACATTTTTAATATTTAGAGCTTCTGTAATGAATATTATTCCATATTTTAATTTTAAATTCGGATTGAAATAAACATCGCCGTTAGCATATACATAGTTAATTGTTAGCATAAGTGCTGCTAACGCTAATATAATGAGCATTAGAATGAATTTTGTTCAAAATAATTTCTTAGTTAACTATTTAATGCTCCTATAACTTTTATTACTGTAAAAAACAGGAGGACATAATGGTATTTACTATTTTTACACACCAGAGGCTTTTAAATGAACTGTCTAACCAAAATATGCTTGTTAGAGAGTGTACAAATGTATGGTTAACAGTGTTTAAGTCATATAGTATTTGTCATATCAGTCCGTCAGAAAAAGTTTTTTTTTTAGTTAGTTAGTTAGTTGTAATTCTTGGCTGAATATCTCTAGCAGGTTTTAAAAGCCCTTTAAAATTAAATATGAACACAGTTTGGATTAAATACAAGTACAGTCAAATTGTATCTCCTGTATAGACTTTAATGTACAATGTTAGATCTAGTAACATCTTACAGTGAGTGAACAATATATTTTTAAAACATTCATT
>NW_015505753.1:1194020-1220102 GCF_001515645.1 Sinocyclocheilus grahami
ACTTAATACATGTAATCTTATCTAAATTTATTATAAAAGCTGAGGTTTGTTATTTACTGAAAAGTTATATTTTAGCTGGTGTCAATGATCTAATGCTGCATTTGGTCAGACTCAGCCCATTGCTTTACTTAAGTATATTATATTTTCCTTTTACAGCTGCAGACTGAGGAAGATCCTGAAACACACCAGCAAACCCTAAAACAGACAACAGTTTACAGATGTTTTCCAGTGCAGCAGAACTATGACTAAACTTTTGGGTGAAACTTGTTTACTTTTTTCATACTTTTATTACTTGTGGGAAAACTTGAAACACTTTTAAATAAGTATAAAGAATGGCATTGGTTTTGTACATGTAATTTTTGTTTAACATTATTAATAAAAATGTTGTTCAATTAGCATGTTTTTGTGTTTTGCTTTGGTACCGAAATTGGTACAGAGAACCCTGGATTTTCACTGGTATTGGTACTAGACTTGTGCCTGTATTCGGTTATGCGATATATCACGGTAATGAATATGCACGATATTGTTATCGTGGGCACTTCTAAATACCGTGAATAATTATATATTACAAATTATTTCGAATTTTGAATGCATTTTAAGAATACTTTAACCATCAACTGGTCAAAATGCACAACACCGCTGTATGCGTTAATACAGTTAATACAGTTTCATTAGTTAACATTAGTTAATTAATTAGATAACATAAACTGCCAATAAAAATTTCTTCTGAACATTCATTAATCTTAGGTAATTACAATGTTTAATAACACGTTGTTAAAATCGAAAGTTGCAACTGTGTTATTTAATGAGCTAACATGAACAAAGACTTGTATTTTTTTAAACAAAGATTAATAACTTCTGTAGCAAATGTAGCTATTGCTCATTGTGAATGTTAATGCATTAACTAAGGTTAACTAATGAGGTCTTATTGTAAAGTGATACCTAATGGTCTTTATAGTTCTTTTGCACTTTAATCTGTGTAAAACTTTTAACTTTATACATTTTTCTGTATTGCTTTATTGCATTTAAATGTTCAGTTATTTTTGTTATAAGAAAAAAGTTATTAAACCTGTTATACTGTATTATGACAGCACTTTATTTTAAACTAAATTTCAATACCGCGATAATAGCGTATACCGTAATAAAAGCATTAGCAATTAATCGCAACATGAGAATTTGACACCTAATTGGTACCGAATACTGAAATGTTGGTACCGGGACAACACTAGCCTGTACATGTGCCTTCTTTAGCAGTGGGACCTTGCGGGCGCTGCAGGATTTCAGTCCATTGTGGCGTAGTGTGTTACCAATGTTTTGCTTGGTGACTGTGGTCCCAACTGCCTTAAGATCATTAACAAGCTCCTCCCGTGTATTTCGGGGCTGATCCCTCACCTGTCTCATGATCATGACTATGACTATGTATCGTATTACAGCAGTACTGTTAATAAAATGTCTTCTGTTTTAAACTGTACAGTATGCAACACAAATACTACTTTCTAGACCAATTTAATGGAGCAGACGGATTATCTTCAGAGAAAAATATATATATATATTTCTGTCTTTTTCTCCGTCTCATCAGCAGGAAGAGAAAGAAAGCAGCATCTCCAGTATCCAACTGTGTGTCCATGAAGAGAAATAGAATGATCCACACATCAGAATCCCTGAATGATCCACACATGTTCAGGACTGGAGCAGTGCGCTTTGACCCTGTGTGAGTATATGATCTTGATGTGCTAGACATTTAACACAGGAATACAGAATGTACACAGAGATTCCAAGACGGTAAATGTTCTTTAGCAAGAAAATATCATCAAATGAAATCATATTCTCCTTTTTAATTAGTACAACACAAATAAAAATCATGATGTAAAGCAAGAAAGCCTTACTGGAAGAGGCCTTTGTTAAATGAAGTGTGTGATACATAAAGGATAATTCATTCCCAAAATAGAAATCAGAAAATTCTGGTTTGGAATAAATAAACGTTATTTTTAAATTAGTGGTTCGCAACCTGGTTGCCATGACGACTGGCTGGGGTGCTGTGGATAATCAAAATGTCTAATTCTAGCACTGTAATTATTTAAACTGTAATATTTGATCATTTTGATCAGCGGTCCTATAAATTAGTTAAGACAGCATCACTTTTCAGTCAAAAACTTCATTTACATAATCACTCTCTCTCAGCAAACAGAGAGAGATTGTGGGTGTGGCTGTGTCTCTTGTAATGCTTTGAATTCAATAATTGAAATGATGAATCTGAAAATTCTGGTTTGAAATAAACTTGATCCTAAATCAGCAGTTTCCAAAGTTTTTTGCAGTGATGACTGGCTATGGATAGTGCAGAATTTCTAATAGAAACCAAAATGCTCAATGTCCATTTTTCACAGTCCATTTTTCTTCACGTTTTGTGCGATATGTTTTACTAAATAGCCTCTGCATAAGCAATAGTAACAAATAAATAAAAACCTTTACTAGTGCTCTAAAAAAAAAAAGACCACAATCATCTCACTTCTGGTGATAGGGATTTTAATGTTCAACAAAGAAATGCAAAAACGTATTAAATCTGCGATTGCTTCTATAGTATATCATCTGTCATCTGTCAATGTGAACACTGCTTTTTGTCCATGTCAATGTTTCTGTTATTGGATTCTAAAATAATTTGACAGTGTCTTTTCTTGTTTGTTTATATCTCTGTTTTGTTTTATAATGTTTTTTTAGTGGTAAAAAAGCTGTTTCCTCACCGACCGGCACATCCCCCTACTGTCAGAACAACTTCAGTCATCATGACACAGTAGCAAACCTGCAGCTCAATTTAGACCAACCAATGCATGTTGATCTGCAGAGAATCAAAGACCAGCACAAAACCAGCATGAAGAACAAGTCACAGTGAGATTCTGAAAATGTTCCTGACAGGAAAGTCCAGAACTCATTGTGAGGATGTTCCTCTGGATGTGTTTCTGAAGGGAGCAACGAATAAAGCATTGAGCAGTAAAAATGGACATCTGGATCTTTTCCTTCGATTTCTTCATGGCATCTCACTGGAGTCCAATCAGAGACTCTTACAGGATGCACTGATACACACAGAGAACAACCCAGAGAGCATCAAGAACATAATCAACAACCTCAAACGAGGTCAAAAAAACAATGTTTGTCCTGAAAGATGGATGAATCTGTCACACTGCTTGATTGAGATGAAGGATAACTCTGTAGTTGAAAGAGTGCAGGTGCTTTTAAAATCTAAAGCAAAAAGTAAAAGTCTTTCTCTTGCACAATGCTCAACTTTGGCAAACATGATCATGATGTCGGAGGAGGTGCTGGATGAGTTAGACCTTAAAAAGTATAATATCAAATCAAAAGAGGGTCGATGGAGACTGTTCCCTGCTGTGAGAAACTGCAGAAAAGCTCTGTGAGTATGCGAAAATGAACATATTTACATTTGACTTTTTTTTGGGGGGGGGGGTTCAGTTCAGTTTCTTATTATCTAAAAAATATCCTAAATAGAGTTTCTCTACACCTTTGTGTAGAGTAACTCTACACCTTTGTACTTTATCCACTCTTAAAGGGTGCATACTTATCATACTGACAGAAGGCCGAGAGGGTACGGTACAAAATTGTACTTTTGAAGGTATGAAAAATAACTGTAGTGTTACATATGTTGAACTGTAACAGTGTTGGCAGAATTACCAATATTACCATGTTTATATTAAAAATATCATGGTAAATCTGTGGTTACTTCTGTCTTACTACAAATACCATAGCTAAACTATACAGTAGTTGACAGTAAGCCTACAATTTGTATGCTTTTGTCTGACAGCTATATTAAAAACAATTACAGAACAAAACATGATCCATTTGAACTTTTAATGTTCAACTTAAATGATTATAATACTAATTATAATAAATGTTACATGTACAGTCATGTCCGGAAGTATTCGGACACGGACTGAGTTTTTGTGCTTTTGCCTTTATACACCACTACAATGGATTTGAAATAAAATAATCAAGATGTGATTGAAGTGCAGACTTTTAGCTTTATTTTAAGAGGTTCCACAAAAATATGACATTTACTATTTAGGGGTTACAGTCGTTTTAAGCAAAGTGCCTCCATTTTCAGTGGCTCAATAGTATTTGGACAGTTGACTAAGAAGAGGTTAATTGAGAGGTTAACCTGGTGCTGCCCATTCCCTCATTACTTCAAGACAAATGAAGCAGAAAAAAGATCTGGGGCCTCATTCATAAAGTGTGCGTACGCATGTATTTTATCTTAAAGTGTGCGTACGCTTAAATCCACGCCAACGCTCATATTTGCAAAAACTGCCTTTGACGTGGAAAAGTGCTTAGCGCTTATGGCTTTGTGAGGGTCTGAGCAGATGTACACACTTTTTCTTGTTGGGAGTACTGCAGGTTTTTGGAAATGTAAGCTGTTCTTGCAGATTTGAACAATGACTGGTAATCGTTGATATGTTAATGACATTAATTAGGAGTCGTTTACAAGGCAGAGAGCTGAAACCATTCAGTTGTGTGCAAGTTCAAGATCATTTGCGATTTATAGATTTCACATCTAAAAGAGACGTGCCCTTTCTGTGTATACGTTCATTCTATGAATCACACATATGCATATTTGAGAGATGATCGTAAGATGGTTTCTGCGCAACATTTTGTAAATGAGGCCCCCGGAAGCTGCTTGACAGGTGCTACCAATGAAGTCCAAGGAGACCTCAATGAAAGTGAAGGAGGCCATCATTAGGCTGAAAAAACAACATAAATCTATAAGAGAGATAGCAAAAACCTTAGGTATGGCCAGATCAACGGTTGACTACATTCTTAAGAAGAAAGAAAGCACTGGTGAGCTCAACAACATCAAAAGGCCTGGAAGACCACGGAAGACAACTAATGGGGATGATCGCAGAATAATTTCCTTGGTGAAGAAAAAAGCCATAAAAAATCATAGCATCAACAGAAATCAAGAATACTCTGGAGGAGGTAGGCACATCATTGTCAATATCAACAGTCAAGAGATGCCGTCATGAATGTAAATACAGAGGGTTTACAACAAGGTGCAAACCACTGGTAACATTCAAGAACAGGAGAGCAAGATTCGATTTTGCCAGAAAACATCTACAAAAGCCTCCCATGTTCTGTAATAAGATTCTAGGACTGATGAAACCAAGATTAACTTGTACCAAACTGATAGGAAGAGAAAAGTATGGTGAAAGAAAAGAACGGCTCACGATCCAAAGCACACCACATGGTGGCGGTAGTGTTAAGGCATGGGCATATATGGCTGCCAATGGAACGGGCTCACTGGTGTTTATTGATGATGTAACTCCTGACAGAAGTAGCAGGATCAATTCTGAGGTCTTTAAGGCTATGATAATTTTTTAAGGCAATTCAATTTAATATTCTGCAATGGCTAAGTTAGTCGCCTGATCTCAGTCCAATAGAGCATGCTTTTCACTTACTGAAGACAAGACTGAAGGCAGAAAGACCCACAAACAAGCAGCAACTCAAGGTGGCTGCAGTGAAGACCTGGCAAAGCACGGGCTCCAGACTACAGGCAGTCATTGACTGCAAAGGATTTTCATCCAAGTATTAAAATTGTGCTTATATTTACAATTATGTCACTTTGTCCAAATACTACTGAGCCCCTGAAAATGGAGGTACTTTGATTAAAAGTCTGCACTTCAATCACATCTTGATTGTTTTATTTCAAATCCATTGTGGTGGTGTATGAAGGCAAAAGCACAAAAACTCAGTCAGTGTCCGAATACTTCCGGACCTGACTGTATGTCTTCCATTTGTATATTGTGAAATTACTCCAGATTGTTTCTCTATTATATGATAAGCATTCTTCTGAGCTGTATTTCCCCAAAACATCATCAGACTAAGCTGACTGTAAAGATGGCAGTAGTTTAAAGTAGAAGTAATGATGCTTTTGTAAAACACAGCCCTGTTTGAAGCGCTGTTAGTGAAGTGTCAGGAGTGAACACTCTCTGTGACCAATTCTGTTTTTCAGCATTTGCATTTTTTTTTTTTGTATGAGCAAAAGAAATAGTTCCATCTTACACAATTAGTTACATTTACATTTTAGACTTATTCATTTAGCAGAACTTTTTTTTTTTTATCCCAAGTGACTTACAAGTGAGGGCTTACAATTATTTACTTACATAGTTTATTTTTCTTATTTTAAGCATTAAATTTCATGCTAGAAAATCATTGGTAAAGATAAAGCATACATGCCTACAGATTTGATTATTTTATGTGAGGGTCAATTCCTTTGAATACACCAGCAGTATCAAAACTATCAATACTTCAGGATCGATCCACCTGTCTCTTAAAATATGTTTAATTCAAAATGTAAAGGTTTATTATTAATAGTCCACAGATTAGTTATAGCTGTCCACATAATTTATTTCCTTCCCATTAACAATTACACACTTGGGAATGTGAATTTCTTAAAGTCAGTTTTCATATACTTGATTTTTAAAACATTTAATTTAGGAAGGACACCTATCATGCCAAGACACAAAATAATCTATTATAGGCACTATAGCTGTTCTTCCTTAATAACACAATTGTCAGCACACTTAAATGTATGTCTTTTCATAAAGGATAACTACAAAGTGTCAGATTCATTGAAAGAATAGCTGTCGCTTCCTCAGACATAGTCCAGTCAGTACGATCTAAACCAGGGATATGCAATCCTGTTCCTGGATTTCCAGTGTCCTGCTGAGTTTAGCTCCAATCTGTCACAACACAACTGCCTGGACGTTTCTAGTAATTAAAGTGATAATAATAATAATAAACCACAATATTTAGCTAACAAGACATGTACATACAACAAGAAACAAATATGTTGAAGCATAATACAAATAATGTTCATAAAATATGAAATCATGTCTTTATTTTAAATGATCAATCAACATGATCTTTTCTGGTGAACGAAGTTAGGGAAACCAGCACACCAGCATGTCTTATACCCAAAGCCTTCTCTTTTTTTCAGATTGGCACGCTGTAATCTCACTGATCAGCACTGTGAAATCCTGTCTTCAGCTCTACAATCATCAAACTCTTCTCTCAGAGAGCTGGACCTGAGTAACAATAACCTGCAAGGTTCAGGAGTGAAGCAGCTCTGTGCTGGACTGAAGAGTTCAAACTGTCAACTCAACATACTGAGGTTTGACTTTCACATTGATTCAGTATGTTAATAATAAACATATGAAGCTGGGGTTCTGCGAACAAAGATACAAAATAGAACAAATATACAAATTAAACAATGTTTCAGCTTTTTCAAGTTTGAAGGTGTTCAGGTACAGAAACCGAATTATCAAATGTAAAATGGCATTGCATAGTCTTGACCACATAAATTAAATATGGATTCATTCTTGTTAAAACTACAAAAGTAATTCAGTCAAGAGCAGTGAGTGATTTTCTCTCTTTTGTTTTCCTGGATTAACATTAAGGACACCGACAGTAGCAAGCAAATTAAGCGCAGTCACTTTAAGAGACAATACATCAAATAATGCACTTCCGATTTCTTACTCCAGGGTTTATGTTCACTTAATACATACCCAACAGTTTTCAAGGATACGCACCAAGACGGGTATTTCAACATAATTTGTATGTAATTTTGGTAACACTTTATTTTAGGGTCTCTTAACTAGTTGCTTGTTAGCATGCATATTACTAGAATATTAACCATTTATTAGTACTAATTAAGCACATATTAATGCCTTATTTTTACATGACCTTGTTCTACATCCCTAATCCTAGCCAATACCTAAACTTAATAACTACCTTACTAACTATTAATAAGCAGCAAATTAGGAATTTATTGAGGCAAAAGTATAATTTTGGTTTTCTTTTCATTGAGATTGAGAACATTTGCTGACATCCAGACATCAAGTGCACACAGGGAGCCCAGGGAGCAGTTGGGGGTTTGGTGCCTTGCCCCCTTACAATCCCTGCCAGTACTGAGACAATTTCAGACGCTGACATATACGTTGCATATCAGAGAGCTGGAGCTGTCTCAGAAACATCTTCGCCACACATATGTACTTTTATATTACATGAACCTTATTTTAGAAAATAATATTAATAACAACATTCACATTGACTTTATATTATAATTATACATACCTCCGCAACAGCTTTTGTGGTTTCATCGATGGTATATATAAGGCCTAATTTATTTTGTTCATAATCATTAAATACTATTAAAATGCTGACAAAAAATAACCACATATCACACACACACACGTATAACACAAAGTTTATGTATTTATTATTTTTAATGTTTTGAAACTCTCCCGAGATGCGCACTCAGTTAAGGTGACGGTCATAGAGCGGCCTCAGGTGACTGGTAATTTTACATTAGGATGAATACGCTACTTACAGGTGATTAATGATTATTTTTTTTTTAAATCATCCAGCAAAATATCATCATCTTTATCATCTCTTGTAAATTAACAATGCTGCCTCAGTAAATTAATAAAACTTTGAGTCGATGCCTAAATAATATACAATAATATTAATAATGCATGAAATAAACATTCAAGCAGAAATAAGAAACATGTAAACCGCATCTCTCATTCAAACTCGCTCGCTCCCTGCCATCTCTTCCAGCTCGTCTGTCCTCTCCACATCAGATTATGGGAAATAGTGCTTCAGCGAGTGTACATCAGATGTACACTCAAAATCAGAAAGGATTGTGGATAAAAAGTAGTGAACAAATGTAGGGAATGTAGTCATTCATAAAGCTCTAAACAAATGTATCATTTATTTTTTCCTCACAGCCTTTGCAGTTGCACTGTATACATAAATTATGAATTATAAAATGAAAAAGTATTTTTTAATTTACACTGAAAAATGCTCGGAGAACCATCCTCAAACTTAATCCTGAACTTGTTAAACCAATTATCTTTATGTAAGATATGTTTCAAGGTTTTCAACATATTTTAAGTCTTAATATGTTTTTCTTCTGTTAACTTTTTACTTAAACTTTTTCTTTAACTGTTTATCATTAAATCATATTGTGATGTTTGTCAGACACCCAATTCAGGCTTTGCAGTCTCTACTAAAGAGATGACGAGTTGAAGTTTAAAAACCCCTGATTTAGAGAACTAGGCGCTTATGGCACATTAAAGGGAGATGAAGAGAGGTGTGACGTGGGCCCTTATGTGCATGTTGAAGAACAGTTGTGCTGCTGCATTCTGAATCATTAATAAAAGTCTAGCCAGAAGAGCATTGCAGTAGTCCAGTCTAGAAATGACAAGGGCCTGGACAAGAAGTTGTGCAGCACGTTAGGAAGGGCCTGATCTTTCTGATGTTGTGCAGTGCAAATCTGCTTGATCAAGCGGTTTTTGCAATGTGTTCTTTGAAGGTCAGCTGGTTATCAAAGATTATGCGAAAAACTCTTACCAAAAATTGATGGGGTAATTGTTGATGAACCTAGCTGGATGGTGAAATTATGCTGTAGAGTCGGAGTGGCAGGGAAGACAGAGAAGCTCAGGCTTTGCCAGTCCAGACATTATAACCAAAGTCCTCTCTTTTTCTTCAGATTGGCAGGCTGTCATCTCTCTGATCAGCACTGTGAAATCCTGTCTTCAGCTCTACAATCATCAAACTCTTCTCTGAGAGAGCTGGACCTGAGTAACAATGACCTGCAGGATTCAGGAGTGAAGCAGCTCTGTGCTGGACTGAAGAGTCCTAACTGTCAACTCAACATACTGAGGTTTGACTTTCACATTGATTCAGTATGTTAATAATAAACATATGAAGCTGGGGTTCTGCGAACAAAGATACAAAATAGAACAAAGATACAAATTAAACAATGTTTCAGCTTTTTCAAGTTTGAAGGTGTTCAGGTATGGAACGCCAAAGCTGACTAAATAAATAAATAAATAAATGTACAAAGAAATGTAAAAAAGCAAATATAAATAAATAAATATATAAATAAATATACAAAGAAAAGTAAAAAAGCAAAAATAAATAATTATTTATAATTTTATTTCCTTGTGTATTTTTTTCCACATTTATAGCTTTTTCTTTCATTTATAAATTTATTTATTTCCACTTTTATTTATTTTCACATTTATGTATTTATTTACGTATATTTATTTCTTTATTTCTACATTTCTTTATTTCTACATTTCTTTTTCACATTTCTTTATTTCCACATTTCTTTGTCTGTAGGGTAATGAGGAGGCGTGTTTTACCTCAGGAATAGCAATCGAGCCAGAGTAGGCGAGGGGTAAGCTTTGAGGCCACAGTGACACCTTGTGATGCCAAAACGAAGTACAAGAAGTGTAGCCTACGTGACGCGCCTTTTGATAGTGTGGGATGAATGATTTAGATGGGCAATATGGCCAAAATCTTATATTGCGGGTTTATTATTTCAATTTCACGTGGGGGGTTGTTAAGCGTGCAATCTGTGATCGCGTGTATTTGCTGAAGCTCGCGAAAGCGTGTAATCGCTTTCTTATGCACGCTGTTTTTTTTAGGTTTCACTTTCAACACATACAACGCATGTTTCAAAGATTCAGGATAGAAGGAGGCATCAGTTACTGAAGAAGATTTGTCGCCTCGCACCACTTCTCGTGTGGTCACCGCATGTAGACACGGCTTTAGATACAGATTAATCACATGTCTAGGCTGGAAATATCCGTATATCATATTTGACAGTGAACGCATCTCCACTGCATAGCCACATACAATCGTTGGTGTCAGTCGCAAATATTAATGTTTTAGGCTACAATGCATGGCGTGTGTGTTTCACTAGCTCCGTTCCCATGAACACCTTTAGTTTGATCTGGATATTTCCGGCCTAGACATGTGATTAATCCGTATCTAAAGCTGTGTCTACATGCGGTGACCACACGAGAAGTGGTGCGAGGCGACAAATCTTCTTCAGTAACTGATGCCTCCTTCTATCCTGAATCTTTAAAACATGCGTTGTATGTGTTGAAAGTGAAACCTAAAAAAAAGAGCGCGCATAAGAAAGCGATTACACGCTTTCGCGAGCTTCAGCAAATACACACGATGACAGACTGCACTCTTAACAACCCCGCACGTGAAATTGAAATAATAACCTGTGATATAAGATTTTGGTCATATTGCCCATCTAAATCATTCATCCCACACTATCAACAGGCGCGTCATGTAGGCTACACTTCTTGTACTTCGTTTTGGCATCACAAGGTGTCACTGTGGCCTCAAAGCTTACCCCTCGCCTACTCTGGCTCGATTGCTATTCCTGAGGTAAAACACGCCTCCTCATTACCCTACGGACAAAGAAATGTAGAAGTAAAGAAATGTGAAAATAAAGAAATGTAGAAATAAAGAAATGTGGAAATAAACAAATAAATTAAATATGTAAATAAATACATAAATGTGAAAATAAATAAAAGTGGAAATAAATAAATGTATAAATAAATAAAAGAAAAAATAAATAAATGTGGGGAAAAAAATACATAACGAAATAAAATTATAAATAATTATTTATTTTTGCTTTTTTACTGTTCTTTGTATATTTATTTACATATTTATTTATTTATATTTGCTTTTTTAAATTTCTTTGTACATTTCTTTATTTATTTATTTCTAATTAAGTCAGCTTTGGCATTCCATATTCAGGTACAGAAACCGAATTATCAAATGTAAAATTGCATTGCATAGTCTTGACCGCATAAATTAAATATGGATTAATTCTTGTTAAAACTACAAAAGTAATTCAGTCAAGAGCAGTGAGTGATTTTCTCTCTTTTGTTTTCCTGGATTAACATTAAGGACACCGACAGTAGCAAGCAAATTGAGCGCGGTCACTTTAAGAGACAATACATCAAATGATACACTTCCGATTTCTTACTCCAGGGTTTATGTTCACTTAATACATACCCAACAGTTTTCAAGGATACTCACCAAGACGGGTATTTCAACATAATTTGTATGTTTTTTTGGTAACACTTTATTTTAGGGTCTCTTAACTAGTTGCTTGTTAGCATGCATATTACTAGAATATTAACCATTTATTAGTACTAATTAAGCACATATTAATGCCTTATTTTTACATGACCTTGTTCTACATCCCTAATCCTAGCCAATACCTAAACTTAACAACTACCTTACTAACTATTAATAAGCAGCAAATTAGGAATTTATTGAGGCAAAAGTATAATTTTGGTTTTCTTTTCATTGAGATTGAGAACATTTGCTGACATCCAGACATCAAGTGCACACAGGGAGCCCAGGGAGCAGTTGGGGGTTTGGTGCCTTGCCCCCTTACAATCCCTGCCAGTACTGAGACAATTTCAGACGCTGACATATACGTTGCATATCAGAGAGCTGGAGCTGTCTCAGAAACATCTTCGCCACACATATGTACTTTTATATTACATGAACCTTATTTTAGAAAATAATATTAATAACAACATTCACACTGACTTTATATTATAATTATACATACCTCCGCAACAGCTTTGTGGTTTCATCGATGGTATATATAAGGCCTAATTTATTTTGTTCATAAGCATTAAATACTATTAAAATACTGAAAAATAGACTTTAGACTTTATAGTTATACAAAAAATAACCACATATCCCACACACACATATAACACAAAGTTTATGTATTTATTATTCCTCTTTTTTTTTTTCAGATTGGCAGGCTGTCATCTCTCTGATCAGCACTGTGAAATCCTGTCTTCAGCTCTACAATCATCAAACTCTTCTCTGAGAGAGCTGGACCTGAGTAACAATGACCTGCGAGGTTCAGGAGTGAAGCAGCTCTGTGCTGGACTGAAGAGTCCTAACTGTCAACTCAACACACTGAGGTACTTAAGGGTCTGTTTAAAATAACAGCATACAAGCACACAGTTGTTATGTACAGTTCCACCCTCACTAATATAAGGCTGTTATTTGCATTGATTCACTCGTTTTCTCGATGCATCGATTACAAACCCTGACGATGCAATGCATGGATTTTTGAATCGTGAATCGCCGATTTCGGACAGTAATCGATTTAAAACGCTAAGAATCGATTGAACCATGATTTCTATAGAATATATTCTATATTCAATGCTTTCAAAATATATACACATTAAATCACTACAAGCAGGAATTAATGGAGACCTTGAACAGTGTTCGTGCCCTCTCACCTCTCCTTCACGCACTCCACTATTTACCGCCTATGACTGTCACAGGATTGCGCTTGTGCTTAATTCGTCTCACTGACACATTTTTTGAGCAGCTGATGTGTGATCTCTCCTTAGTACTCGTGGCCTGTAATGCTAAAGTGAAGTAGTTTTTTTCCCTGTAGTTTTTCAATGGCTCTCGGTCATAACGACGACAACGTTATGTAATTAATTTTTCTCATTATTTGTAATTGTAGGGAATTCATTATTATTAATACATTCAGGTTTTGAGAGGACTCGGATCTGAATATCCCAAGTCCACCTGATTAAACCGATTTCAAATTTGTTGTGTTACACTTTAAATCCAGGATCGTCCATCGAGCCGTGATTTCAGTATATTTTAACAAACTGACTATGTATCTGTATTTTCCCTGGCCACGGGTTAAATACAATTATGATAATTTGTCAGCTCTTAGAGCGGTAATTATTATAAGTAAGCTACGAGCTAAGTAGCAAGCAAGGGATCTTTTTGGCAACAGTTTTAACCTTGAAATTATATGACACCAGACACTCCTACTTTATAAATGAAACATTAATTTTATTGGCTAATCTAGATTACATAAAAACCTAACTAAAGCAAACACACACATACACACACACACACACCTATACAGCTCAGAAAATTGAAGGAGTGAGTTAACGGATTCTATGAAGCTTCCAAGTTCTAACTTGTTTTACGAGTGATTTAACTTCACCTGAGTGAACTCACAAACAGAGAATTTAGCTTAATTTTACTGCTTCTCTAAATTCACCAGTGTCAGTTCAGCAGATTTGAAGAGTTTGTTTGTACCTGCGTGTTGCTTAGTTGACAGCTGAAAAGCTGAGGTGATTCCGTCGCTG
The DNA here is from genome assembly GCF_001515645.1 of Sinocyclocheilus grahami. Classification (NCBI taxonomy): domain Eukaryota; kingdom Metazoa; phylum Chordata; class Actinopteri; order Cypriniformes; family Cyprinidae; genus Sinocyclocheilus; species Sinocyclocheilus grahami. The sequence continues at coordinate 1,208,048 of NW_015505753.1, forward strand.
ACGCGGGCTTCCTGGATGTCTGTTGAGGGAACCCCGTTGCTGATTGGTCGGTTGCGGTGACGTCGGAATGACGTTTGAATGACGTTCTTTTGGGGAAGCCCTCCGGAGATTGGTTGGCTTCTTTATGACGCGGAGGCTTCAGCAGTTTTGCTACGGTCTGAGTCTGCGTTAAGTTCTTTGAAGTTTCTCTGAAGTGTTTGAGTTCTTAGATGGTCTCGCTGGTGCGGTGGTACGGCACGGGGCGCTTTGTCGCGCTCACCAAGGTGAAAGCCAAAGTTCTTTTGAGTGAGAGTGCGAGCCCAAGCGTAAGACAGCGCGAGAGGGCTTTGGGTCCCATTTTAAGCAGGCTGACTTTTGTCCAGCCCACAGGTTGCTGTCCAATCAGATGGTGGCTTAGCCACGCCCCATACAGTTCCTTATCATGCATGAATCACATGCTGTTTGTGGAGAGTATTTCTGCAAGTTTTAAATATCTTCTGATAACAGTATTATCACCAGAGAATGATACAAAATATAAACTTTTCACTAACACCAATGTTCGGCGAATAAGACAAGCTCTCATTCGCGCTTAAACAACAGGTATTTTGCATACACAGTAATCGTAATCACTAAAAGAAAAGTTATAAGGCCAAGATTGAGGTATCATGGTTTCGATAAACACATCAAATATATAGATACGGCATAACACATACAGTGGATACATTTTCACTACTTATACGTTTTAAACGATTGTCTGTTAAAATCACCATGCCAGGTTATGTTTCCTTTGTTGTAACAAAATGGATTTCAGTCAGGGCAGAAAGCAGATGTTCAATGGGTCATGCGACAGTCACACTGTATAGATCTCGTGTTCGCGGGCCTGAGGGCATCAGTTAATTTACTCATCCTTTTCCTGCTGGATATACTAGTTCTATACATTCGCGATCACGAGGTATCCATATGTCGTGAAAGGGCTTTTTAGTCTTGATACAAAAGATAGCTTTGTTGTCTCCTGATTGAATTAATTCGAAGCCTCATGATGGCTGATAGAGGCATATCCATGTCCGTTCATGTACTAGAAATCCCTACAGTTACCTGAGCAGTCGAAGGCTGTGCATTTATTGCATGGACGGAGCAACAATGTAAGTGTCTAAAGCATACACACAGTTCCATTAAATTATAAATGTGTTTTAACAATGTTGTTATACCGAATGTACAAAGGAAACTGTTAAAATAACCACAGCATTAACAACAAGCTTGAAATAAGAGCGCAAGGTTTATCTGATAATCAGATGCATGAAAGTAGAGTTCGTTGCTATAGCAAACAGACATCGGGCTCGTTTTCTTTCAGAATCATCATTCGCCGATGGAGAGGAAAAGTTCATCTCTGGGGTCCGAGGGTGTTTTGGGGCCCTGGAAAAGTTTTGACATGCCCTGACATTTGTGCTTTTTTCATTTGCTTACAATAGCATTGTATGTACAATAGCATTTTATTTTATGAAAATGAGATAAGGAAGTTTTCGCACTGAAAGAGAAGTGATATCGCGCTCATAGAACTTAAGATGTGCAAGGTTATATCTGCAGCTAATCTGAATAAAAAGCAGAATGAACTGAAATGTTAAGAGAATAAACACTAAAGACAATAAACAATAAATACAATTTATGAATGATGCAGTGCTAATTGACATATAATTTATTACAGTACCTTATTCTGTGCAGAAAATTGAAATAATTGTTTGTAGTATATAAAACAATCATAAAATTGCCATTAGGAAAAAATTATAGATTACAAATGATTGATTATTGTCCAGAAGTGTATTTGATTTCTTATAACAAATTCAAAGTAAGAGATAAAAAAATAATTCCTTGGGAAATTTTTTTTATAATAAGTCAAGTCTTTTCAAAAGACAATTTGCTATCTAATATAACACCCAGATTTTTGAGTGTAGAGGAATAATAATACATACATACATAACATTATTGTAGTTGACATTTCTGTCACTTCTGAAATGATGGCTACGCCCCTGGTGTGACAAAATGTTAGCCATACATAATACTTTTAAAGTTCTTTTTTTAAAATCTTGGTTTACATAAATTTCTACATGTCATGCCATAGCATCATTAAACTAGCATCTAACAATGCACAAACATTTTTCTTTTTCTCTCTAACCTATGGTTCTCTAACCATAAAGGCTGCTGTGTAATTTGCCCCCTGACTAAGCATTTAAAGAATTTAGGGGAAGCATTTAAATAATCCTGTGAATGCACTTAAAGAATGCAGAATCGAATCGTTAATCGAATCAAATCAAATTTAATTGTGAATCGAATCATTCTGAATTAGGAAAAATCATTCTTGAATCGAATCGAAAACCTATGAATCGTGAATCGAATCGATTCGCTGTCTACCCAAAGATTCACAGCCCTACTATAAAGTATAAATGCTAAGTTGTGGTGCCTGACCAGGGGCAGCATTTGAAGGAACAGGGTGTTGCTGACTCATAGTTACAGTTTAAGTTATAAGATATGTCTGTATTATATAAGTGTTGTTCACACGGGGCTTTGATTCTCTAAAATTGCCAAAGACAAGCTAGAGCCAAAATGTTGGTAACGAAACAGTAAATCCTTAGAAAAAGAACCTAGTAGCAAATCTGGGATTAATTTTTTAAAAATGTGTCGGTGTGAAAAAGAGCCAGAGCCTACTGGGTACCATGTGCATTGTCGTGATCATGTTAGTTATTGTGTGACAGTTTCACTAATAGAGGAGAAGAACAAGCAAGTCTGTATACAGAAAACAAAATCAAATTGTAGTTGTACTGATTATATTTGCTATAGCAAAACTAAGAAGTTGCTCTGCTTGGTTGTAGGGCTTCACAATTTAGCCAAAATTGTGTTAATCATCAAATATATATCATCAAATATGGGTGTATGTGTGCCATTCAAGACAAAAACATCACTTGTATGATACTGTACTTGTTGATCAATCTGCTACTCTGCTGAGAGGCTGCTCCAAAAGAGCAGTCACATTAACTTAGTACGTAAAAACATCATTGGCAGTGTAATGTGAAAACGGCACATTCTATCTTAGCTGCATTACTTAGCTGTATCACATTTTTTTGTTGCAATAATTTCTGATTGTCTCACGGACGGCAGCCACCCCTCCTCGACCCAGGAGCGCGGCAGCGAGCTCTCCGTCCCACCTCGTCTTCCATAGTTCCAGCACCGATCTCCTCAGCACCGCGATCCCCCTCAGCAGCGAGGGCTCTCTGACAGCGTGTCCCTCCTTCCTCCCGGGTTTCGGCACCAATGTAACACAGTTCGTAGTCACGGGAAGAAGGAGGCGGGAACCAGGAAGTTTTATTTAAATAAAACGTTAATAATAAAATAAACACAAAACAGCGCAACAGCCCCTCGCGGACGACTGTCGCGCACAAACAAAACCAAAACACAAAATAAACTCCAGGCCTGGTCCTCTCTCGTCCAACACGGTCGTCACTCCTCCCTTTTATCCTTCCGTGTGGGAGACGTAAATGTAAATAGTATTTATTTACAGATGCATATTATGTCACACTTCACACTTCTTTAGTAAGCATCATCTGTTTGTGAAGATGCTGCGCAGCACAAATCCGTGAATGAATGTTCCGAAGTGAAGTAAGCTTCAACGGATTTCCCCTGCTCAGGGAGTAAGGAGCAATGAACACTGTGTAGGGAGCATGTCAATCGGAACACAGTTCATGCACGTAGCTCTCTTCTAACAAGTTGGTTATCTGAATCAGGTGTGTTAACTAAGCGAGACGTGCAAAATATGCAGAGCGGGAGGGCGCGAGGACTGGAAATGGGAACCGCGTTGGGCTACATCATGAGTCATTCACCGGTGAGAAAACTTTATAGTACAGTTAGTAAAAGTACTACAGTACCAGGAAGGAAAATCGGGTTGTTGATGTTTGTCTGAATTGTTGTTAATAAGCAGATGTTTATTTATTTTTTTGCAAAACTGACTAGAAAACAGTATGAAAGTATTACAAGTTAAATCTAGCGTAGCGTCAATTCTGTCAGGTCATATTGAGCCTGGAATACACTACACAATTTTTGCCCTGATTTTCCTGCTGATTTACAGTCTGGAGAAGTTGATTCTAGTTGCCGAAAGTCAGAGTCAGTCTGCAGATTTGAGTTTACAGATTCCATAGAAAATCACATAGTGTATGCTGATCACAGACTCTGATTTTTTTTTAGCTTCAGACTCTGATTCACCCCATCGGAGGATATCAAACATGTTTGATATTTTCAGCCGATTTTAGAACACATATTGTTTTTATTTGTTATGCGTCTCATAGCAACAAGGCATACGTATCTGTGTGAGTTTTTTGTGATCGGAACGACTTTAAAGTCTGCTAGTGTATGATATTCCGTCGTCTAGTGTATGGTAGCCAATTTTCCTGTCACTATTTACAAAGTCAGTAAGTGTATGATGCTTAGTGTTTTAAAAATCTGTTGAGATTTTAAAAGTCATGTAGTGTGTTCCAGCCTTTAGTCAAGCTTGCATCAGCTAATGCTCAGCTCATTCATGTCTACCTATAAGAACGCCTATCACATCATTCCAATTTAAGTTACCTGTTCAGTATCCTCTAGCTGTTTTCATTTTGCTGATCATGAGCTAATTACCCTCCTCCATCCCCAACTCCAACTCTTGTCCACAGTCAGGATTTGACCTCTGAAATTTTCTTAATAGTATTTTAATAAAGAACATTAATGTTTTTCTGATATCATTAATATTGCTGCAATTCTAACAGTAACATATTTTTTTTCCATTAAAACAGTAATATACCTTTGAAACAAGGCATTCTGGGTAACATTTAGTTTTAATTTAGTGCATTACAGTGCATTTAGTGCCTCACTATCAGCACTGGTGCCCCTCAGGGTTGTGTTCTCTCCCCACTGCTCTTCTTCCTCTACACAAATTACTGCACTTCTAAAGACCCCTCTGTCAAACTCCTGAAGTTTGCAGACGACACCACAGTCATCGACCTCATCCAGGACAGCGGCGAGTCTGCTTACAGACAAGACGTTGAGCAGCTGGCTGTCTGGTGCAGTAACAACAACCTGGAGCTCAACACGCTCAAAATTGTGGAGATGATCATGGACTTCAGGAGGAACCCCCCTGCTCTCTCACCACTCACCATCATGGACAGCACTGTGGCTGCAGTGGAGTCATTCAGATTCCTGGGCACAACCATCTCTCAGGACCTGAAGTGGGACACTCACATTGACTCCATTGTGGAAAAAGGCCCAGCAGAGGTTGTACTTCCTTCGTCAGCTGAAAAAGTTCAACCTGCCAAAGGCACAGATGACACAGTTTTACTGAGTTGGTTCTGTGCTCTTCTATAACTGTCTGGTTTTGGTCAGCCAGCAAATCAGATATACAGGTGCATCTCAATAAATTAGAATGTCATGGAAAAGTTCATAGCAGGATTTGGCACCTGCCCGCACTGCCAAAAGCTCCAAAAGTTGGTTAAATGACCATGGTGTTGGTGTGCTTGACTGGCCAGCAAACTCACCAGACCTGAACCCCATAGAGAATCTATGGGGTATTGTCAAGAGGAAAATGAGAAACAAGAGACCAAAAAATGCAGATGAGCTGAAGGCCACTGTCAAAGAAACCTGGGCTTCCATACCACCTCAGCAGTGCCACAAACTGATCACCTCCATGCCACGCCGAATTGAGACAGTAATTAAAGCAAAAGGAGCCCCTACCAAGTATTGAGTACATGTACAGTAAATGAACATACTTTCCAGAAGGCCAACAATTCACTAAAAATGTTTTTTTTATTGGTCTTATGAAGTATTCTAATTTGTTGCTATAGTGAATTGGTGGGTTTTCGTTAAATGTGAGCCAAAATCATCACAATTAAAAGAACCAAAGAGTTAAACTACTTCAGTCGTTGTGCATTGAATTTATTTAATTTATTTAGTTTCACAATTTGAGTTGAATTACTGAAATAAATGAACTTTTCCATGACATTCTAATTTATTGAGAAGCACCTGTAAGAAGACTGCAACGGACTGTAAGGACAGCAGAAAGGATCATTGGTACTGCCCAGTACTCAGGACAACTCCAGAGTGAAGAAACGGGCAGGTAACATCATCAAAGACCCCTCTCACCCCGGACACAACCTGTTTCCACTTCTCCCTTCAGGCAGACGCTACAGATATCTGCGCACTAGAACATCTAGCTATAAAAACATTTTTTCCCCCCATGCCATCTCCAGCTTAAACAGCTAACACATGAATCATTAGTGTTCTGTAATTCATTTCCGTAATTCATTCTACATATTTAATTATTGCCTCTTTCTCAAGTATTTTGGAAATACATATGCATATATCTTTATTTATACAGTTCTATATAGAGTAAATAATGCACAAATCTGTACATAAATCTACTGTTCCAGATTCATACACATTATTTTTTGTTAAGTCTTACTATTTAAATGTTTTTTTTCTGTTCTCATGTCAGATGTGTATGTATGCATGCATGTATGTATGTACCAGGAGCACCTTAAAAAAACAACACAACAAATTCCTGATTCTGAAAGCTGATTCTGATTCTGATTATTAGGTTGTTTTGGCTGCTATTTTTTTTAAGAGCTGCCGCTGCTGAACGTGATGCAGATCTGACACGCATCATATTTTCTCTCAACTCTTTTTACCTTTTTTGACCCACTTCAGGTCTTAAAGTCTCTATTAATGAGCTGACGAGTTGGATCGGGTGTGTTAGATGAGGGAGACAGTGCTGGGCTGCTCCAGGACAGTTTTGAAAACCATTTCAGAGACATGTTCTTAAATGTGACTCATATAAAATATATTACATGCGTGCACAGTTTTAAGGCAGCTTTAATCGCCTTTTTGTTAACTTCATGACTTAACTAACCACGACATTGCATGCACATAGTTTATTTTGCACTTTGATATGAAAGGATACAGGCTACAGCGCGCGCTGGTGCTTTTGTGCGTGCAATTGAAGAACACGCACTGCGAGCACAGTACCGTTTCCGCACTGTTTGACTCGCGCCTGGTGCTGAAGTGAAGTGGAGCGTGCGTCTGAAACATCTCCTGTTCTCAGTAGTTCTGCGACTGAATAAATGCACTTCTTGTCAAAAGAAAAAGTGACCGAAGCAGCAGTTGTGAATGGGTGGCCAACCCTAGCCCCGCCCCTGCGTTAATTGCGTTAAATATTTTTAACAAATTAAACTGAAAAGAATTGATCGCCTGCGTTAACGCGCTAATTTTGACACCACTAATATATATATATATATATATATACACGTACACAGTATTTTGAAGGTAAAACTGCTGCTAGTTAAATACTACAATGTTTGAAAAGTTGAAAAGTTTACTGCAAAGCATGAAAAGTTTTACAGTGCTCTTTATGTGAACAGAGTGAAACTGAAAATAATCCTCCACATATCAGCACCTTAATTTCATTACAATCAATCAGAGTGCCTTATGAATATAATTTTTAGCCCCCCAAAAGACTTATTTCTGAAAATAATATATTTTGAGCAGGCAAGTCAAGTGTTCTGCACTGTTGTTTTGACTCATTGAAAATAATTGTTTATAATAACCTTACAAAAGTTAGTTAAATAATGATAATCAAAAGAATGATTGCTAGATATCTTACTCATCAAGCAAAAAAAAAAGCTATCTCTAGGGTTGTTTTAAATCCTTTGAATCCTCTGATTTTAAGTCCACTTGTTGTTGTAGATTATCTGGCTGTTTGGTGACAGAAGACGGTTGTGCTGCTCTGGCATCAGCTCTGAGTTCAAACCCCTCACACCTGAGAGAGCTGGATCTGAGCTGCAATCATCCTGGAGATTCAGGAGTGAAGCTGCTCTCTGATACACTCAAACATCTGGACAAACTCAAGTAAGTTTAACAATAAAAATTATAATATATAATCTATGCAGCAAAGATTCATGCTAACTGAACAAATTTTTTTGGGTCTCATCCAGACACTGCTTTACTAAAAGTTTTATGGGAGCATTATGACCGCTGTTTACATTGGGGAAAAATCTCTTTTATGATTTTATGAGCTCTCAAATATACAAGAATTTACAACAAATGTCCAATAGTGATAATTATGACTGACGGTGCTCCAGCGTTAATTCCGTCACCGAAGACGACGAAGGAAAATATTCGCTAACAAACTTTTTTTTCTGTGACTAAGATGAGACTAACTAATATCTGATGATAAAAACTATGACGAAATTTATGCCGCGTCTTCGTTAACAAGACAAGACGGGACTATAATTAGGGGTGGGGAAAAAAATCGATACAGCATAGTATCGCGATATTTTCCGTGGATATAGTGTATCGATACACGGATGCCAAGTATCGATCTTTTATTATACTATTTGGTAGAATAATAAAATTAATTTCTTTACAATCCACTAGATGGTGGTGTTGAGTTTTTTTCTGGTGAGGTCAGCTGGGTCACCTTCAGCATGCAGTAAGTTAGTCAAATAAAGAGGGTGGCATCGCGGAAAGTTATCAGGAAATCCCCGTCCACGTTTAAATCGGATGTATGGACTTAATTCGGATTTGTAAACAAGGAGGGGATGTGAGTAGGGATGCACCGAAAATATAGACTACATATAATAATAATAATAATAATAATATATATGGCGCGCCCCGCCCCGCAGTGTTCAGCGTGCATGTTTCACTCTCCTCGTCACTGCGCGGTTTGACGCTCCGAACTATTGTTCATTCTTAGTTCATTAACTAAAGTAGTTTACTAATGAACCTTAGTGTAAAGTGTTACCAATATTAATATAACTTCTGTCCAGTTTTATTGTGTTACTTTCAGTAAAAGTGTGGTTATTTTATTGGCTTGTGGTTTTTTTTATTCAGTATCATTAAAATTTAGTTAAATTTATTAATTTATTATTTATTATAAAAATTTTCAAAATTACTTTATATTATTTAATAAAATAATAAATAATCATTACAAAGCATTTTCGGTTTCAGTTTTCGGCCAAGTGCATCCAGAATTTTCGGTTTCCGTTTCGGCCCAGAATTTTCATTTCGGTGCATCCCTAGATGTAAGACTACATGTTTTATTTAATTTAATTTAAATTTAACAGTAATTTAGTTAACTAATTAATGTTAACCAACAAAAGATCTTAAATAAATGTGCAAATCTTAAGTAAACCTACTGTATCTGAAAAATGAGTTTAATTTGTATCTCGTTCGTATTTGCCTTATTGTCTTATTCTGCTTCTTTTTCAAAAATTATAAATTATAGGCCTATATATTATATATGAACAACTATCATTTTTATAAGTTGCTCACTTTTCACTACTGTTAAAGGGATAGTTCAACCAAAAATGAAAATTGTCATCATTCAAGTTTTTCCAAATTCAATCCTTGATTCAAATTTCATATAAGCTTAATTGATTTGGTCTAAAGAGAGAATAATTAATGACAATTTTTGTTTGAAGACTACATATAAAATAGCTACCAAAATAAATGTTGGTAACTGCAGTTTGACTAAAATAATGACAAAATAATGACTAAAAGTTGACAAAAATGCAATGACTTTTCGTCGACTAAAACTATGAAAGACTCAAATTACTAAAAAGACTATTAAGCATTTTCGTCTCAAGATAAAGACTAAGACTAAATCAAAAATGCCTGTCAAAATGAACTGTGGTGCTCGATTTCTGAAACCACAAGCAGTATGTGCAGAAAGATGCAGGGTTTTTTTGTTTGTTTTTGACAATCATAATCATTAAGTCATTTCACAGTTTAGTGGTAATTTGAGAAGGTTTTAGGGCCCTCATTAAACAAAAATGTATATGTAAAAATAGTTTGTACATATTGTGCCATTGGGAAGTGACATATGCTTCCATTAACTAACCATGTAACTGCAGAAGCACACAGTCATGTACTGGTGTTTTTGCTTGTTTGTACAGATGGGACTCAAACAGAATGTTTGTTTTGATTTTGTTGCCAAGGGTACTTCCACTGCTTCTGTGGCAAATGCATTTGCAGCTTTTGACCACTAAGTAGAGCTAAAGCCATAGACTTCCACAAGTAATCAGAAGAATGTATCAAAGCACAAGTAGCGGTCAACATATATTTGGTGGCTGCAGTAGGTGGATATTCAAAGAAAACCGTAGTTAAAAGATTCAATATCACTGGAGCAAATGTAGTACTTTTGAACTCATGCAAATGCATTTGTTATTCAGAGCAAATTCAGATCAATAAGAATATGTCTGTCCATGAACTAAGAAATCATTCAACTTTTTTATTTGAATTAAAACAAGAGCATGTTGCATTCATTCGTAATAATGATTTAATTCTTTAAAAAAATAAGAAACACATAAAATTTGGGCATGATTTAATGAAACCAATGGAAATAAAAGGAAGGGATGGATTCATAAAATGTCCTCACATTTGAACTGAAACGAAAAAAAAATTTAATTTTCATTTCCTAAAAAAAGGACATGAAAATATAAGAAAAAATCTAGAAGAAAAATAAATCTATTGCTTTTAAAACTAAAGTCCTCTCATTATAATCTATACTTTCTGTATACAATTTAGTTACTGTTTGAGTCAAACCTTTATTTTTCGTGCTGCTACGATGACCATGTCCACATACACACTGCAAAGTTGTAAGCAGTGAAAGCCGCATTTGAGTCAATCTGCTAAATTATTGTTTTGTGAGTCATTCACGAATTTCAGATGATTGACAGTGATAACCTTACCAATGGAAGAAAAACATCAAATTTTATAGTTGATCTGTGCATTAAAGTCAGTGTTGACTGAATATGGTTTCTAATAATTTAAAACGTGTGCATGCGCGCACACACATGCATTTGTTTTTGTGAATTGTGGCGTATTTCCATAGGCGTAATGGTTTTTATACTGTATAAACCATATTTTCTGTCGCCCCTTTTTAAACACTGATTTACTGAGAGTCTATGAGAGCATCATGAGCGCTGTTTACATTGGGGGAAAACGTCTCAGGTTACTTATGTAACCATGGTTCCCTGAGTAGGGAACGAGACACTGCGTCCTCTAGGGGTCGCTATGGGGAACGCCTCGTTGTGACCCGTGTCTGAAGCATACATTGAAAAAACATGGCCGGCGACAGCCATGACGTCACTACCGGTGCGACTATAGTATAAATAGGCTCTTAGATAAATCTAGGCTCTTGGTCGTATTCCCTTAAAGGAATCTATTCCTGATTCCAAGCCTTGAGCTCTCCCCCGGGCCCAGGAGTCTGGCCCTAACAGGTAAGTATTTTGGGGTATGTAGCCTAGGCCTTTGGCCATAGGGAATAACGTCACTGACAGCCGTCTAACGTCCCAGGGGTGACTCCCATAGCAATATGGTAGAGTTGGTACTTAGTGCTCGCCATGGTTCCGGCTTGCACTCCCCTCAGCATGGTGGCGTGGGTATACCGTTCCCCATAGCGACCCCTAAAGGACGCAGTTCGAAGTTCCCATGAAAGGGAACGTCTCAGGTTACTTATGTAACCATGGTTCCCTGAGTAGGCAATGAGACACTGCATCCTCTAGGTTTCTTGCCATGCTGTGGATGCAAGCTTCAGACGAAGAAGTGAATGATGTGTTCTCCCGGCGCCTATTTATACTCTAGTCGCACCTGTAGTGACGTCATGGCTGTCGCCGGCCAACGAGTTGGTGTTTTTTCAATGTATGCTTCAGACACGGGTCACGACGAGGTGTTCCCCATAGCGACCCCTAGAGGACGCAGTTCAAAGTTCCCATGAAAGGGAATCCCAACACTCTACACCTTTATCATCTTTTTCATTTTAGTTAAAACAAGAGCATGTTGCATTCATTCGTAATGAACCCTACACCTAAACTTAGCCCTCCCAGGAAACTTTGTGCATTTTTACTTTCTGAAAAAAACTAATTCTGTATGATTTATAAGCCTTTTGAAATATGGGGACATGGGGTAATGTCCTCATAAGTCACCTTCTCCTTGTAATACCTATGTCACCCATGTCATTATACAAATTTGTGTACACACACACACACACACACACACACACACA
>NW_015505753.1:1220643-1250047 GCF_001515645.1 Sinocyclocheilus grahami
ACAGACAGACACACACACACACACACACACACACACACACACACACACACACACACAGAATTAGAATTAGAGCAGAATAATTGTTCAAACAATAAGATGTAAGATGTCTGAGCCTGAGCTTATTTAACATTTATATTAATCAGCTGAGCTGCTGCACTGAATGAAATACCAAAAATTAAATCATGATCATTAGTAATACGTACATGCAACGCCTAAAATGAACGCTTGCCAAGCGCCACATTCAAGTAAAAATCAGCAGTTGGCCAGTAACTTTTTAAAATAATTCTAAAACATTCGTTCTTTTGACGTGAGCCGCTCATGATAACAGTGTAAATGCTGCTCCGCACAAACTACATCTCTGTCACTTAGAACTGAAAATGCAGCATGCGCCAGACATCTTCCCCAGGTTTATAAATCTGTTTGAAAAGAGGAGTTTTCCAGCAGAATAAAAGCTTTATTGCTTAAAGGAGACATCAGGGGCCCACTCTCCACAAGTTATGATTCTCTGGGGTCTTCATGAGATGTTTGTCATCAGAAATATTTTGGTTAAAATTGTTCATTTATTATTATTCAGCAATTTAGTGTTATACCAAACTGATGTACAACAACATCCCATCCTCGTTCTCTCTTATTCACACAGACAAAACCGTTCATGAAAGCCACAATCATGAGACCATATGAAGATAAGATCATGTGAAATATAGAAGCATAATACAAATAATAAGTGAATGAATGATAAAACAATTAAGATGATATAACTGATCAAATAATCAAATGATAAGTTATATAAATGTCTAATGACTAATGATTATATAATGATATGAATAAATGATAAAAACACAACACAAAGGTCTGGTTTCTTCAGTCAGAGAGACTTGGTTTCTGTAAACAGAGACACATGCTATTGTTTGTGTCAAATATTCACACTGTTGATATTTGAAGAAACCTCTTGGTGCGTCAAGTTTTGTTTTCTTTCTTTCAGGGAAATCAATTTAATATATTTTTGATCAATAATATTTTTTGATTATTATTTAGAATTTTACGATACAAATATAAAGTGTGGCTCATAAAAACGGTATAATTGTTTCAAAGTATCATAAAATCCACATTCACAATAATAGTAAAAAATATATATTATTGAACAGAAATATATATATAACAAAAATCTAAAACCCCCACACATTTCAAGAACCAAGCGTGACCCAAAAATGAAGATTCATTCTAATGAAAAGAAGGGCTCATAAAAACTGTATAAATATTGCATAGTATCATAAAATCCCCTCAAAATTCTCAGTAATTATCAGAAAATATTATTAAACAAAAATATATTACATAAATTTTCCTAAAAAAAGAAAAAGAAAAAAAGTACCAAGTGTGACCCAAAAATAAAGAGGCTCAGATCTGAATTAATTTTAATAGAAAAATAGTTCAAATAAATTGTATAAATATTTAATAGTATCATAAAATCTCCTCAAAATTCCAAATAATAATTAGAAAATATTATTGAACAAAAATACATGACATTGATTTTCCTCAGGGGGAAAAAAAAATAAAATAATAAATAAACAAATAAACTTACATTTCAAGGAGCAAGTGTGACCCAAAAATAAAGAGGCTCAGATCTGAATTCATTTTAATAGAAAAATCGTTCAAATAAATTGTATAAATATTTAATAGTATCATAATATCTCCTCAAAATTCTCAATAATAATCAGAAAATATTATTGAACAAAAATATATTACATTGATTTTCCTTAATATATATATATTTTTTTTTTTTTCAAGTACCAAGCTTGACCCAAAAATAGAGGCTCAGATCTGAATTCATTTTAATAGAAAAATCGTTCAAATAAATTGTATAAATATTTAATAGTATCATAAAATCCCCTCAAAATTTCAAATAATGATTAAAAAATATTATTGATCAAAAATACATGACATTGATTTACCTCAGGGGAAAAAAAAAATAAATTTAAAAAACTTACATTTCAAGTACCAAGTGTGACCCAAAAATAAAGAGGCTCAGATCTGAATTAATTTTAATAGAAAAATAGTTCAAATAAATTGTATAAATATTTAATAGTATCATAAAATCTCCTCAAAATTCCAAATAATAATTAGAAAATATTATTGAACAAAAATACATGACATGTGAGTGATGTGAAACAGCTGTGTGCAATCAGTGAAAACAGCTGTGTGCAATCCGTGCTGAGTGCAATCAGTGCAATGAATGATGGGATATGTAGTCCAGGGTGCTATGCAACAGTTTGTGTTGTGCGAGAGTCAATGTAATGGAAAGGGTGACCTCTGGTGGTGAATAAACGGAAGTCCATGGACCGAATTCGTGACACCCTTTCCACCCTTTGGAAATGTTTACAAATTTGTGGCACCCTACAAAATTAATTTGGTCACAATATTTGAATTTCTAACTTCGATATATGATCATTTGAAAAGTATAGATATTCGGTACAACAGGGAAGAACTGCAGAATATAATGTCATACAGATATTTTTAATATTATAAAAAACCAGTAGGCCAATTTCTAATGAAGAGACCAATTTATATGACAGATTTTAATGTAGGCTTTTATTCATATGTAAACATTGTGAGATAGTTATAATGGTAATTAAACAAAGTTTTGCACACTCAGTGTATTTTTGTAGGGCTATTAAGAGATTTTTTCCACATTTCGTCTCGTTTTTATTTGTCAACGATATTGCATTGTACATTTAATTATAGTCATCGCCACATGACCAGCATTTACGTCTCGTCTCGTCTCGTTTTCGTCACATGATAAATGTTCGTTGATGACTATATTTTGTCATAATTTTCGTTGACGAAAGCAACACTAGTTGCTAGAGTGAAGAACATTTTAATAATCTAAAGAACCTTTTTCCACTATAAAGAACCTTTTGTGGAATGAAAAGTTTCCATGGATGGTAAAGGTTCTTTGTGGAACCACTGATGCCAATAAAGAAGCTTTGTTTTTAAAAATGTGTAAAGAACTCAGTGTTTTTTTTTTTTTGGTAAGCACTAAACAATAAATGTCAATTTACCAGAATAATGTCTAATATTAGGTTTAAGGTTTTTTTTATTTTATTTTAAAATCAACATTCATTTTAGATAATATTAGACTTCAAAGCAACTTACAATGCAATAATGTAAACATGTTATCAATTCTTGCATTCTCTGGAGATTGAACCCAGGGTCTCGGAGTTATCACAAAACACAAATATACAATAAAATATGACTGATATTTATATATATATATATATATATATAGGCACATCAAACATAACTCCTTCAAAAACAGCCAGAGACATTGGAGTTATGATTGATGATAAGCTGAATTTCTCAGACCACATTGCTAAAACTGCCCGGTCCTGCAGATTTGCTTTATACAACATTAGGAAGATCAGGCCCTTTCTTTCAGAACATGCAACACAACTCCTTGTTCAAGCTCTTGTTCTATCCAGGCTGGACTATTGCAATGCTCTTGGCAGGTCTTTCAGCCACTTCTATCAAACTTTATAATTAATCCAGAACACGGCAGCAATATTAATTTTTAATGAAACAAAAAGAATGCACGTCATACCTCTGTTTATCAATTTGCACTGGCTAGCCAGTAGCTGCTCGCATTAAATTCAAAGCATTAATGTTTGCCTACAAACCCACCACTGGCTCTGCACCCATTTACCTAAATTCATTACTTCAGAGTTATGTGCCCTCTAGAAGCTTGTGTTCTGCAAGTGAACGTCGCTTTATCGTGCCATCCCAAAGAGGCACAAAATCACTTTCACAGACTCTTACATTATTAACTGTTCCCTCCTGGTGGAATGACCTGCCCAACTCAATCCGAGCAGTCCTTAGCCATCTTCAAGAAACAGCTAAAAACACATCTGTTCCATCTACACTTGACCCTTTAACACTAACACTCTCTATTCTGTTTATATCTTCTCTACTTGTTTTCTTTTTATTTATATAAAAAACATGACCCTCTAACACTTGCAATTTCTATTCTATTTCTATTCTACTACTTGTTTTTATTTACTGGAGTACAGCAGCTCTCACTCCGGACTCTGGAGGATACATGAAGGTAAGATCACAACACAAACAACTTGAGCTTCCTTCATGAGCCATTATATTCTGCACCAGTTATTTCACAAATATTCACAGATTCAGTCCTCATCACTGGCTGAGTCTCTTTTATGTTATGTACATAATTAATGTCTCTGACATAATTCTGTCGCTGTTTCATGGCACTAGACACAATTAAAGAGAGAAGCAGTTCCTCACACAACTGTAAATGTTTAATGTTAGACACAGTTATTAAATCTGTTGCATAAAATAACAGTTTTCCATTTCATTGTAATAGTTCGAGATAACCAAGAAAACTGATTCGCAGGCAACTGTGTGAAGCGTGATGGGTGTTTGCAGCTTATGACTGGTGTTTCAATGTGACCCACAGGACAGAATGGCAGTTATCACGACATCTCGTTCTACACGGACACCTCCGACCACACCGAGCAGGAGAAGCACCTTTTGAGTGAGTCTCTGAAAGCTATCTACACATTAGCCACAATCAGAGAATGACACTGGAAATAGGCTTGTTATGTACAGTGTATTCTCGCTCTCTTTAAGAGCTGTATTCTCTGCACGACATCCATCCTGATCCATCATTGGCCACCTTTATTATAAGAGAGACTGCACAATTATCAAAGCTCATGGCCTTTGATTAGTAGTCATATGGTGTGCTATATTGACAAAAAGATGATATCTCGATATTTTCCAGGATTTTGTCGATAGCGTAAATTACAAGCTACTTTGCTGAGTGTGATTGTGTGCCAGTACGTTTGCTGATTTAGGCCTGTTGTGGACAGATGTCTCCCAAAGCTTTTCATATCTTCATATTCCGTGCGGTAGTTAGTTCACAGCAGTGATAGAGACTTTTCTATCGCAGCAGGTTACACTAAGCATGTAATAAAGACCTGTTTGTGTCTCTGCAGAGTTGCACAGGGTCATCGTGGTCCTGCTGCCTCTCAGTCTGGTGCTGCTGGTCTTTGGTGGGATCTTCGGTCTGGTGGCATCTTTGGCTCAGAGCTGCACTCTTCTCACCTGCATCGCTGCATACTTCCTCATCTGCAGTGAGTGCCATTAACAGCTACACGGCATTCATTTGCCATCTACACACATCAAATGAAGTGAGCTCTCAGCAGTGCTGTCGCTAGAGTTTGTGTTGTTGTGTATAGGTCAGTGAGAGATGCGTTCAGTGGCTCATGTCACACGTGGATATAAAACAAGTAATAACAAATGTCACACGTGGATATAAAACACAATGGGAAAGAAAGAAAACAGAAAATGTCAGGCGCTCCAGCTGAGTGCAGCTGTTAGGTGAACTGGTCACACACAGTGAGGGGTTTTAATAGATATAGATTTTTTTTTGAATACTTTATTTATAGGCATTTCTATTAACAGGGGGAAAAAATCGAATAATAAAAATCGCAACAAAAAAGAAACACAATTCCCCCATTTCACTCTTTGTGCGGTTTTAACAGCAGAAACAAATAGCTAACAGTTCAAAGACAACGGACACTATCTACAAAACAACGAACAAATGTGTAGCAGCA
The DNA here is from genome assembly GCF_001515645.1 of Sinocyclocheilus grahami. NCBI lineage: Eukaryota > Metazoa > Chordata > Actinopteri > Cypriniformes > Cyprinidae > Sinocyclocheilus > Sinocyclocheilus grahami. The sequence continues at coordinate 1,226,271 of NW_015505753.1, forward strand.
ACGTACATATGTAGGGTAGATATGGAGGTTTTTAGCTCAATAATCCACAAAGCCTGCAGTAATGAATGGCAAAAATATTGAACAGATTTATTTGATGTGTTTAATGTGTTTAGGGGATTTATTTTATAATCTAGATCCAAAGTATGTTCTAGGCACAAAAAAAAACAAAAAACAAAGCAGTGTAATGATCTAGCGTAGCGTTACTTCTGGCAGCTTACATTAGTCAAGCTCGCATCAGCTGACTCTCAACTGATCCCTATCTACCTATAGGAATACGACACTTATCTAAGCATTCATATATATAAGGTCCCTCAATATCAACAGTTTTCGCATTGCTCAATAATTAATTACCCTCCTCCATCCCCAACTCCTCCTCTGTCAGTCAGGATTCAGCCTTCTGATTCTCCTTTGAATCAGACTAATTCTAAAATGTGTACATAACATTATTGAACTTTAACGATATCTGCAATACATTTATGTTGGTTCTGTTCTGTTTATCCTGCTCGGCTGCATGGATGCGCAGGGTGTTCTTGCCCAGAGCAGAACCATACCGCCAATCCAAACTGTATGCTAATTGTCAATCATCTTTGATGATAGTGGTCCTGACAGAATTAACCGTATTCATACCAAATGTTTTATTTATTTGTACTTTTTTGGGGGGTACAGGTCTTTTGGTTTGACATGCATACTGAACAAATGCAGCGTTGTTTTAACCACTGCAAGTGTGGAACTTTTGTGTGTGCAGAAAAACTGTTTTATGGACAAAACAGTTTATATTAATATACTTTGATGTTAGGAGTGCATCTGAAAATGAATAGACACAGAAAAGTGCACAATCCAAGTCTTGAATATGAGAAATACTAAGTGCTTTGATATTAATCACAAAACCTGCACAACTTTCACAGTGTGTTGTTTATTTGCATTTAGACGTTTTCCTCAACAGAGCGTCTAGCTTATAGTTTTGTCCTGATCTGGAATGTTAAAAATTCAGACAAATAGATGTATAAAGGCTCATCCTGCCAACCACTGAGTCTCTATTAAACTTCACAGACTTGAATGAAGGAGTGCAGACATCAAACAGGAGCCAATTATTCTCACTAAAATGTACATTTTTCTAAAATAATTTGCATTCATATAAAAAAGCACCTTCAACTGCAGTACAAAGACTGCTCTGCATCATTTTCCTTGCTTTGCACTGCTTGCTTCCAAAGAAATGTTCATGTACAGTGTATGATTATATAAACATTGTTAAGGTACTTCTGTTACTGTTACAGTTTCAAATATACAATTTCTACTGTTTGATATCTCAAAAGCATATGGACAAATTTTACAGAAGTAGTAGTAAAACAGTGTGTCAGTGTTCAAGATGGACATTGCATGGTTGACTCTGGACTGGAATCTGAATAAAGCAAAAGTAGGGCTCAGATGTTCAGGACACGGTGGCCGAGACACCAACAATGAATCAGCCTCATTTGCTGTCACCTTTGCAATCAAAGGCAATAAAGCGCTTAAAAATAGTAGTTTTGCACTACTGTATACCTCTGCTGATTACTATAGAGATACTATTCATTACAATGAACATCAAATTCAAAAGCTACAATTTGATGATTTGTTTTCAGCATTATTCATGGCATTCAGTCTGTGGTTTACTTGCATATCTGTAATCAGCAGATTTTGCTCCTGTGTCTGTAAAGGTGTTAAAGAACATCAGCATTTGATTCTGTCTTGAATGACACATAATTAATTCACACCCTCATCACACTTTGTCATTATTTCTTCTCATCACAATAACAGAAATCATGAGATTATCACTGGATGTGTGCTACAATATTTCGGATGAGTTATTGAAGAAAACATCAAAATATAAGTGGGAATGACATACAGGCTTTTTTGTGAGTAGACATCGAATTCTTCATGGCAAAGACAAAAGGGATCATCCAGATTTGTATCAGTGACAGGTGCAAAAGCTTCATCTGCCATGGTATAAGTACATCAGGGCCCACGGCATGGGTGACTAGCATACGTGTGAAGGTACCATTGAGTCTGAGGCATATAGTGGGATTGTACAGAGACATACTGCGATGAAACTGACGTCTTTTCCTGAGAAGTCCGTGATTAGAGTGAGACAATGCCAAGTCTCTTTCTGCATGTGCTAGCATGTGCTTGAATGGTCTGCCTGCAGTCCAGATCTGTCTCCTATTGAAAATGTGTGGTGAGTCATGAAGAGGAGAATAAGACATTGATAACCAAGAACTGTTGAGCAGCTGGAGTCTTGTTTCTTGCAAGACTGGGCAAAAATTACACTTGCACACCAGCAGAAATTAGTCCCTTCGGTTCAGGAATGATTAAAAAGTGTAATTAAAAGGAAAGTTGATATAAAATAGTTGCAACCATGTCTCTGTCCCAACTTTTTTGAAGTGTGTTGCAGCCATCAAAATCAATTTGTTTTAATTTACTAAATACAAATACAATTAAGGCCAGTGAAAACAGGAGTTCTATAATTTGAAATTTTAGCTTATTTACTGACTCTATTCATATCCTTTCCTCTATTAATGACTGTGCTGAATGTAGCACGTCTGGTTAATAATTTGTTATTCTCTATTTTTGTCATGATTGCATTAAGGTTTATTAATTACAATACAGTGAGTTATCTATTTCTATAGTTTATCATAAGAGGAAAAAAATACAAAAAACTTTTATATTTCATTCTCTGCAGATGCAGTTTTTGGTCTTTACTGTGTAAATTACTGTCAATTATTCATCACCAAATTTAGGTAAGATCTTCATCCAACCCAAAAGTTATCAAAATGAATTGTTATCAAATGAATTGTTGACATGCAAAAACATTTTCCATGCTGAAAACATTGCCTGTGAAGCCGCCAAAGATATCATACTGTATGTTCGCAGAGCTTTATTTCCTTGCTGAAATTCAACTCAGTAAATAAGTTACTAATATCATTATACTAGGACAGGAAGCACATTCAAAAATGTGACAAAATGGCTAAATGTGCTCTGTATCCATCTGTCATCTGATGCTTTCTCTGACAGGCACAGAAGCAAACCCCACATCAGCGCATTTTTTCTTTACCGTCTTGAAAAAGCAATGCATTGTTTGAAAAAATGACTGATGTTTAATTGCAGAGCAGCAGGAAAACCTCTCTTCTGTCCTTTCTGTCGTGTATCATGAGTGATCGTGAAAGGTCAGGGCTCCTCTGAGCTTCATGTAAGTGGGTTCATTACAGCAATAATGGCTGAGTTCATGACGGTTCCTTCAAGCAGGTCTCAAGGAAAGCACAGATCTTCTCTTACTACGATGGTGATTATGAGCTTTCCTATTAATACTCCCACCACTAACCTGTGTGACTGTCATATTCTGTGCTTGTGCACTGCTGAGTTTCATTCTAAAGAAAAGACTCATTTGCTTCTATAGGATTTTGCCATAATGCATTTACTGTGTAGAACATGATGAATCAAGCCATTACAGCTTTCACGTGGAGGCTGTACAAACTCCTGATGTGCCACAGAGCACCACTCACATAGTTTTTCATTAAATTACATCATATTTGTTCCAAATTGTTGTTAATGTACATAATGGCTTCACCTAGGCTGGAAGATTATGCAATTTTCAGTAGTACTTTTGTCTTTTTGTGGCTGGAATGACGTCTATGCTTCATACAGAGAGAAACTATATTATAGACTGCACTTTTTCTTTCCATTTGCTCTGTTTTGTAAAAACACCTGAACTTGAGAATGCAAAGTACGAAATGGCATGCCCGGTATGCGGTAAGGTTTTTAAAGGTTTCAAAAAGTCATACAGTGCATAGTAGTATTTACACATTAGGAATACAAAAGAATCTCAGAAATAAAAGTATGAAAGCTGCACTGTATGTACAAAAGAAAAAAAATGCCAGGAACTTACAGGATTAAAGAGTATTATTTTACAATAAATTACTGTAGTCAGAGATTTATTGTGAAATCAATGCATGCTGGGTCATTTTCTTACAAATGACTGTGAATGAACAGCAGAAGTGTCAGGGTTTTGCCCTGACACTCTGTTGGTCTTGTGTTTTGTTTCTTGTGTCTATGTTGTCTTGTCAGCACATGGCCTAGTTGATTGTTTTTCTCAGCCATGTGCTTTAGCCCCTCCTCCTGGTTTCCTCATTACCACACCCTCTTGTTAGCCCTCATTGAGTCCTTGTTAGTGTCATTGCTCTCACCTGTTCCTCGTGTGTTTTCCTCCCTATTTATAGTGCCCCTTGCCGTATTATCTTTGCTGGTTTGTGGTCATTCTTTCTCTCTCCGTCTCTGTGGATGATTATGGGTTCCTGTCTTCTTGATCGTGTGCTCTAGTCTTGTCTCTTGTAATTCTATGTTCTTGTCTTGCTCCTTGTTTTTGGATTGGGTCTGTTTTTGTCTTTTTGCTTTTATTTTAGTATTAACTTAGTTCTCTTAGTCCTGATCTTTTATTGGTTGATATTTTAGTTATTCGGTTTGGATAAAATATATATATATATTTTTTTTTAATAAAAATACACTAGTCATTTTTTGTTTTCTCTTGCCTGTCTTGGAGTAATTTGTGTTCCTGTGGAGCTATGTTTTGTCTTGTTGTGGTGTTCCTGTCCTGACCTGTTCCTGTCCACTGGTTCCCTTGCCTGGTGTCTGGGGTGCTTCAGAGTTATGGTCAATAAGTATCTGAGCTCAGCTCTCTAGTGCCTTGCTCTGGTATCTCCACCGGCCTGGTCTTGCCACCACCTCTGCTGCTATAGTATTCTGCCAGTTGATGTCTGAGGCTGTTCCAGTGGCCTTCCCTAGCTATCTCTGTTTTCTGTGTTCCTGTTGTGGTATCACCTGTGCACCTCACTACCCTTTTGTATTGATCTGTTTTGTCAATAAACCCTTATTACTCACACTGCAGTTGGGTCCTCCTTCCAGATCCCTGACACAGAAGGACGCTAACATCACATTAATTTACTGCTCTTGTTTTACTGTGATACAACTGATAAAGTTGTCTTTAACTGTGCCACTGTGAGAAATTTAGCTGATTACTACTGTAATGGTTTTGAAGTGATCGGTAATTGTTTGGGATATTTGGATCTTTCACAATATTAAAGCAGCTGCTGAGATACATCTTTAAAGTCCCCATGAAATCAAAAAATTTTTTTTGGGTGTTAATATCAATATGTTAGTCTTAAGGCAGTGTGCTCCAAAACAGTGACAAAATTTGCATTTAGAAGATATAAGCATTCAAAGCTTGCAGTTTGTCACTTCCGCCAAAATGGCTCAACAAATTTTTTGACGTCACATCGTACTTCAGCTTCTCATCAAACTTTGTCCAATCAAATGCTCTCTAGACTCTGAAGTGCCCGCCCCCTACACTATAAAATAGACGCTGAAGCCGCGGCTGAAATCGGTCACTTGTCCACAGAATTAGTATGTTCTGTACCGTGAATGGCACGTAGTGCACTATCTAGGGGACAGGGAATGATTCAAATAGTGTAAATATGCTTTCCATTGAGGAAAAAAAGAAGTCTGGTTTTGCGCTGTCACGCTAACCACCGCACCTCACACACACTCTGCTCCGGTCCAGAGACACGATAGCATGGAGCGGATCAAATGCGCTAGTCGGCGCAGACCACAAAATGTATCGGAGCTATTTAAATTCTACACAGAATGCCATATTTTATAGCAATATGGATGAGATTGTGGCTGGCATACCCTGTCAAATGCGGCTTTACGGAACTCAACGGCCCTAGCCCAAGCTGTGATATAAACGAACGCTATTGGCTATTTTAAAAAGGGGCGGGGCTGCTTGATATGTCCCGCCTTGTCTTCCTGTTTCAGTTAAAATGACGTCAACACAGAGTAACGCTGCGTGTTTCTAAGCATTTCAGGGGACCTTTAAAAGATTTGGCATCAATACTCAACATACAAAACACAACAATGGTAACACTCAACAAATAAAAACAACACTTACAACATAAACCAATATAACAAAATAAACAAACAATACAAACGGCTAAAAGTGAACCAAAAACAAGTTCAACAAGAATTAAAAAAACATGATCTTTTCATGCTGCACTGCATGCTGGGTGCCTTCGTAGTACATATGCACTGTGATGATGTTTGTTTACAGTATTTTTTTCCCAATAAGGTACACTCACAGTAAAGCCAAGCTTATTTTTTAAAGGACAATGTAAAAACATGCTATTAAAGTACTTTAGATTTTACAAGAAGTTTCTGAGAGTGCAGTTAGAAACAAATTGTCACGCTACGGTGAGATAAACGCACAAAGATGAAGATAAATGCAAATAGTCTTTAATAAATCCACACAAGGATAAACCCAGGACAGAACAGGAAGGAGACACACGTAGGGACGTAGTAGACCAGACACCAAACAGTGAAATTAACACAACTAAAATAGAGGTGGTAACGAGGGACAGACAGGTGAGGAGGATCAACTAATGAGGTCACAGGTGAACTGACTAACATGATCAAACATGGGGAAAAACTGGGTCACACTGAGCACATGGGGAATGAAAACATAACAAAAACAGTCCAGGGGTGTGACATAAGGGAAGTCCCACTCTGAAATTACTGTGAAAGAAATGCAATTATTAAACTGAAATATGCTGTAATTTTACACAATTTTTTTTAACAGTGTGTCACTGGGGCAGTACGTTTTCAAAATGTACACCTTTGTGTACACCTAAAGAGTCCATATTGGTACCTTAAAGGTACATATTAATATGGCACAAAAGTGAACCTTTCGAAAAGGTACTGCGGCATTCTTTTAAAAATGAGCAGTTTTATCAGGCTCTTATGTGTAGGTTCAGTAATTTCACTCTAATGACAATGAATAGGTTATTTTCTAGAATGTTGTGGAAAAGTTCATTTATTTCAGTAATTCAACTGTGGTTCAGGAGTGGCTTAACAAATGGCATATTTTGAGTTGAATTACTGAAATAAATGAACTTTTCCACGACATTCTAATTTATTGAGATGCACCTGTATGTACAGTATATGAAGAGTTCAGATGCATAAATCATATGCATATGTATAATCCTCTAAGTGCCATTTGAAATTTGGTAACACTTTAGAATAGGGAACACTTATTCACTATTAACTACGACTTTTTCTTTAATAAATTCCTAATTGGCTGCTTCTTAATGGTTAGTAAGGTAGTTGTTAAGTTTAGATATTGGGTAGAATTAGAGATGTAGAATAAGGCATTAATATGTGCTTAATTAGTACTAATAAATGGCTAATATTCTAGTAATATGCATGCTAATAAGCAACTAGTTAAGAGATCCTAAAATAAAGTGTTACCGAAATTTTCTTTTAAAATGAGCAGTTTTATCAGGCTCTTATGTGTAGGTTCAGTAATTTCACTCTAATGACAATGAATAGGTTATTTTCTTTGCCATTAAAGTGACATAACTGAACATATAACTGAACATAATGCTTTTAGAAGAAAATTTCAGACGGCACTTAGAGGCTTTTGCACCTGAACATGTATATATCGAACATTGATCTGGATTTTAGCACACACACACAGATCAAATCTGTGCCTATTTATACGTTTTCATAAATGAAGTCACTGGTCTTATCCAAGCTGGTTAGGCAAATTTGTAGTGATAGGTTTAGTGGGGTTTTGAGCAGTCGTCATGTGGTCGGGCTTAGAGACTAGCTGGCTTCCCCACTAAACTGTCTAAAAACCAGCTTGGTCATGTTAGTAAACTGGCTTAAAGGGACAGTTCACCCAAAAATGAAAATTCTGTCACCATTTATTTACCCCCAAGCCGTGTCACACCTGTAAGAGTTTCTTTCTTCTGTGGAACACAATTCAAGATATGTTGAAGAATGCTGATAACCAAACACTTGCTGGTAGAAATATCCATAGTATTTCCCCCCCTATACTATACCACAGGTTTGGAACACTTTGAGGGTGAGTAAATGATGACAGAATTTTCATTTTTTGTGTGAACTATCCCTTTAAGACTACAGTTGTTAACAACCATATCTTGGTTTAAGCTTGCTTCAGCAGGTTGGAATACAGCATTCTATGTTTTTATGAGAACATTTTTATATGTGGCCATGGACCACAAACCCAGTAATAAGGGTCAATTTTTTGAAATTGAGATTTATGCATCATCTGAAAGCTTTCCATTGATGTATGGTTTGTTAGGATTGCACAACATTTGGCTGAGATACAACTATTTGAAAATCTAGAATCTAAGGGTGCAAAAAAATCACAATATTGAGAAAATCGCCTTTAAAGTTGTCCAAATGAAGTTCTTAGCAATGTATATTACTAATCAAAAATTAAGTTTTGATATGTTTATGGTAGAAAATTTACAAAATATCTTCATGGAACATAATCTTTACTTAATATTCAAAGGATTTTTGGCATCAAATCTGTAATTTTGACCCATACAATGTAATGTTGGCTATTGCTACAAATATACCCTTGCTGCTGGTCTGCTAGTCTGTTTCTGTCTGGTTGTTTAGTGAGTGAATGGAGTGTAATGACGTCTCTTTGTCCACAGGTCTGTTGACGGTGTCCGGTGTAAGCATCTATATCAGTTACTCTCAGCAGGCTTTGGAGGAGCTGCAGCACATGGTGGATATTGAGTCACTGTCTCACGTCCACATGTCCTTCGGCTGGTCTCTGGTCATGGCCTGTCTGTCCTTCTGCCTGGAGCTGCTGACGGGGATCCTGCTCATGCTAGCGACCCGTTTCATCCACCGTCAGTGCCACCACGAGCCTGCCGCAGTGCTCTCCATGAGCCAGAGCTCACCACAGCTTCTGAGACTGCAGTGATGATGATCATCATTTTATCTACAGCCTTATCAAGAAATGAGTTTGTGCTGCGTCAAGGTAAAAATGGAGAGTGGGTGGCAAATGAGACAGCTGCATCAATTATTGAATGAGAGTGCTCAGTCGAGGTCTGCCAAATTTGTCTGCATCACTCGAGTGTGTCAGTGCAATCATATGTTTTCCTCAAGGCTTCTAGAAACACATTTTCCAGAGCTAACTGATGTCATGTGTCATGCATTTACTGTATACTCTTAAAAAATAAAGGTTCCAAAAAGGTGTTTTTGCAGCGACGCCATTGAAGAACCATGTTTGGTTCCCCAAAGAACCTTTCAGTGAACAGTTCCTAAAAGAACCATTTTGAAGAACATTTAAAAAATCTAAAGAAACTTTTTCGACCATAAAGAGCATTTTCTGCATTTGAAAGGTTCCATGGATGTTCAAGGTTCTTCATAGAACCATTGATGCCAATAAAGAACCTTTATTTCTAAGAGTGTAACATGATGAATCAAGCCTTTGCAGCATCTCTAGGCACACATTTTGTAGCATAGTGTTTTTTTTTCTGTCAATGAATGAACAAACAATTTTGGTAGAAGTTTGTGTTTTTGCTTATTACAACCAGCCAAGACCACTAACCTGTTTTAAATTACAGTGTAAAAAGTTTTACTTGTGACCACACTTTTACATTTTATAGGAATTGTAATACAAATCTGCTTAAAGGTTTAGTTCACCCAAAAATGAAAATTGGGCTGCATTTTACTCACCCCCGATGCATCCTAGGTGTATATGTCTTTCTTCTTTCAGATGAATCCAGTCGGAGTTATATAAAAAATTGTCTTTGATCTTTCAAGCTGTTTCAAACTGCGAATCGATGCGTTTTTGTAAGCAAAATATCCATATTCAAAATGTAATAATCACTTGAATCTAGCTTGCGCTCACTGTTGTAACCAGAAGTAGTTCCGGGCGGATGACGTATGAGGTCGGCTTTGCGCATGCGCCGCTCAGAAGTGACGCATGCGGAAAAAATGCAGCAGAGAGATCAAAACAAAACAACGGTCCAGAATTAGAAGTACAAAACGAGGATTTGTAAAGAAGAATGTCAGAGGATTTCGATATAAGCCAAGAGGAGACTGGTTTTCCTTTGCTAAAGTAAGGAAACTTTGCTTTCTTTGCTCCTGTAAACAAACGTTGGTTTTCACGAGACTCACCGGCACATGCGCAACGCTGACCTCATACGTCATCCGCCCGGAACTGCTTCCAGTTTATAACAGTGAGTGCAAGCTAGATTAAAGTGATTATTACGTTTTGAATATCGATATTTTTCTTACAAAAACGCATTGATTCGCTACAGAAGGCCTGGAGCCGTGTGAGACACTTTTTTATGGATGGGCGATTTTTATTTAACTTTTTTTGGACTGAAGCAATGCAACACCCGCTGAGTGCCATGAAACAGCTTGAAAGATCAAAGACAATTTTTAATATAACTCCGACTGGATTCGTCTGAACGAAGACAGTCATATACACCTAGGATGCCTCGGGGGTGAGTAAAACACAGCCTAATTTTCATTTTTGGGTGAACTAACCCTTTAAATACTTAATTTACACATAAAAATGTTCATACTGATATTTAGTATGTTTAGTTGCAGTATAAATGCTTAATAGAAAACTGTTCTGTTGTAAAACTGTCATATAACTAACAGTAACAGTCATTTAATTTACCATCTACTGTATAAGTCATGTTGAAGTACCATAATAAACATTACTGATGCCCACCAATTTTCCCTTCATGTTGTATATCTCATTTCATATTTTTTTTATGATTTTTACTGTCTGAACATTACGACGCAAACTCATTCATAAAGGCACTTTGCAAGCCATAGAAAAATTGTAAATGAAGCTAGTTATAACTGTGTTTTTATTTGTGGTAATTACATTTATCTCCCTAAGGCTCACGTTTCATTAAATGTCCAAGACGCACCATGTGAGCTCAATTCAAAAATCAATTTGTCACTAATTAACCAATCTATTTAGGAAAACAATTTAAGAAATGCGTCATAGGAACAGAGTGGGCTGTTTTCGCTCAGAAATAGTTCATTCCAATTTCCAGAAAGAAGTCTTCTCTGAAGACAGCCAGTCAGTCCAGAATGTAATATGCTGCATTATTTTCAGGGAAATATGGCTGTGTTATAATGTTAAATTGCAGAGCCCATATAGGAATAGTGACTGGGTGGCTGTAAATCTCTGATTGCTGCATTAGAGACCAAAATAGCTGCAATAAAGACAGCATTAAATGTCAGACCAATTCTGTTAAGGGTGAAAAATGGTCTGGTGATAAATGGAGTGAGGAATGTGACTGGGTGCAGTTTTAAAGTTTCTCTTAATCACCTACACTCTAAAATCAATTATATGAACAAACAGTCTAAATAAATCAATCAATTTTTTATGATTTTCTAAAAACATGACAAAAGAGCCCAAAAGATAATTGTAAATGCATTTGGAGGTGATCTATGATGAGTTTTGACCACATTTAATGAATTTTTTAATTAAAATGTGTTCAGCAGTACAAGAAACATGCAATGTCACATTTCAAAAAACCATTTACGTTACTTTGATAGTGTCACTAAAGAATTGTGTTGCGGGTTCTTGTCTTTTTCTCTTTCTTAGGCTCTCACAATGTGAAAAATACAACAGACATTGTGTTCTTGCTCTCGTGGGTTAATGAAAAATAACTGATTATTCATCAAATTATTTTACTGGATTAAACTTGGAGTTTACAGTACTTTCTCTTACTTGTCCAACTGAACAGAATATGGAAATGTTTCAGTACATACTCTTATATAATATGTAAGTGGCGATTATCATTTTGTGTGGGAAAGGCAGGTGCACATTGTACAATTTATAATAGTTATTTGCAACTGTTGCTTGTCAGACTGTATGAACATGATCCCAGCAATAAGCTATTGCAGACTGTAGGATCTTAGTTGTCGGACTGCACGAAAAGTTATGCGTTTCAATTGAAATGGCAGCTAGCATTTCAACACAATTGAACTATGGGGGGACCATGCTACTGATGGTTCTCGATATGATGGTCGTCGTAGGAAAAGCCTACAGATTTCTTGATTGCTTAGAAAAGTAGTAGTACCTCTCCTCAACAAGCCACATGATTTGAGAAATCATTAATGTTCAGAACTGGAGTGGATGAGTTATGGCAAAGCTCCTTTCATGGCAAGTCAATCCACTCAGCACTTCTTACAGCAGCTCCATCAAACTGCAAGAACTGAAGACAAAGAAAGAGATGACTGCTTATTGATGATGGGCTCTTTTATTTGCAAGGTGCTTCGGGTGCTTTGGCTCTTTTAATTTTGAGTGCTTCTCAATACTCAAATTAAGGAATGCTCATTTCTAACGTTTTTTTTGTGTGTGTTTTTTAAATAACCAGAAACATAAGTACAGTTTCTTTGAGCACAGATGGTAACACTTTGAAGTGACTCACGAGTGATCAACAATTTTCCATTTTTGTATTATACACTGTTTGTGATTAGTGGTGGTTCACCAATAACAAAAAAGTGTAAATACAATCATATTTTTCCTGTTGCTTTAAAATATATAACCACCTGTTGATGGATTCTTACAATCATTTAATCATTCACACATACAGGATCAAAGTCATCTATCTTTTCTGCTGTGTTGTTCTTCACTATCCTCTGTGTTGCTGCTTGGACTGACTGTGTTTTCTATTTCCGAACTGAAGGTTCCTAATATCAGGTACATTATGTAGGTAGGTTTTCATCTTCAACCTTGAATGCCTTTCATTATATTTATCATTTGAACCTCGCAAACGAAAATATGGCCACATTAAATGATGTGCAAGTTGTATTTTTATCCTGCAGAATGTAGCGGCTCCTAAATAACTCTTACAGATTGAAATCCAGTCATCAAAAAGTAATATGAAGGTATGAAGAGAGGTGTGAAGATTAGTATTTCCATTCTAGTCTTTCACATATAAGTGTCATTTGAGATTTTCACAGCACTCCAGATAAAATCCCATCTAATAAATCTTGTAATGACAGTGGCAGACCTCAATTTGAAGATGAAGTCAAGTGGGGAATCGAACATATCTATCACTGTTTTATTCATATGGTATCTCATCTTGGTCTACTTATGCTCTCTAAAACTGGCTGAACATGCTCAAAATCTTCTGACTTTTATCTCATCAATATTCGAACCCAATTTGACTTGAATCATTAATGCTAAGGCATATTGGTCTTCTTCTAAACTTCCTTGTGACCTGTTAATTAAAGTGTTGGTGTTGAAGTTGAAGAGCACAGTGTGTGTGGACTGTGGATTAAAGGATTGTGGATGGAGAGCCGGAGGCAGATTTGAGGACTGAGGAGTCAAGATGTGCTGTAAGAAATCCTCCTCCACTTTGACGAGAGCAGACTTCCCATTCATTTTGCTGTTGATGTGAAAGGTTGTGCATCCAATCAGCCTCTACCACATTTTGCAACAAATGTCACCTGCCTCTTCATAATAATGCAACTTTTGGCCTAGTGTTAATAAATGCGTTTGATTCAGAGTTTTTTTTGTGTGTAATAGTTTAGGTACTGTGCTGAATTTGCCACCTTTTGTCCAATGTAAGGTCTGGGTCCTGGATTAAAATCATTGGGAATCAATGTCTCATAAGAGGTGACTGAGTGATGAGATTCAGAGCTAATTATCATATCTTCAGACACACATGTGGTTCATTCAAATGCTGCTCTCATCTGGAGTTCATAATTTGGCTAAATTGCCCTTTGAGAGGGAAACGCCAGATGGCACCACTGTCACTGAATATTGACTGTTACGGAGAGAGCTGATGATGGCAGCATGCCAAAGGCATTTTCAGGTCAACAGGAATCATAAAGTTACTTTCTTAATGCATGTTAATGATCTTATTGTCTCATCAGTGCACATAATTCCAAAGGAAATAATTGTCTTCCTCAATACAAACTGTAACTTGGTTTTGATGTGAAATGAATGGAAAACATCATCAATTCCGTTTTTTTATGCTTTAACCCAAATCAATAACACAGTGCAATATGTGAACCTGGACCACAAAACCAGTTTTAAGTGCCAATTTATTGAAGTTGAGATTTATACATCATCTGAAAGCTGAATAAATAAGATTTCCATTGATGTATGGTTTGTTAGGACAATATTTGGCTGAGATATAATTATTTGAAAATCTGGAATCTGAGGGTGCAAGAAAATCAAAATATTGTGAAAATCGCCTTTAAAGTTGTCCAAATGAAGTCCTTAGCAATGCATATTACTAATCAAAAATTAAGTTTTGATATATTTACATTAGAACATTTACAAAATATCTTCATGGAACATGATCTTTTCTTAATATTCTAATGATTTTTGGCATGAAAGAAAAATCTGTAATTTTGACCCATACAATATATTTTTGGCTATTACTACAAACATACCCCCAGTGACTTAAGACACTTATTGTGGTCCAGGGTCACAAATATGAGTGGATGAACTCAATCCCCACCCTACATTTTTCTCCTAGTTAAATATGCTGTTTCGCATGGATGTACTGTATGTAACAGAAGTGAATTGCGAATTTTGGCATGTTCGCCAAACTTCCCAAAGCACCTGTGCTGCCGATGACCAAAACGCCCTGAAAAAAAGTTTTTGAATGTCTGTGTTGTCTGAATGTGGGTAATAAAATACAGAGTAATAGAGTGAAGTATTGCATTGACAAGCAGTGAAATTGGTTTTCTCAGAAAGAACCATATAATTTACCCTGTAGAGTCTCCTGCCTTCAATGGGCATGTCCAGGCTTGATATATAGACTTGAAATTGACTTGCCTGCTCCTTAACAACTGATACAAATCAGCAGCCTCATTTACACACAGCAGCAGGGCCTAATGCACAGGTCCAATATTTTGACGTGTTTCGGTGCAAATGCAGTCTCTGTTGTTGGAGAGTTAGCTAGTGCCAATTTTCTTGAATCATTAATTTTAAAGTGTACTTGCAGCCAGTGTATATGCGACCAATTTAAGACAACACAGTCCAAACAATATCCTATTTCAAACAAGAAACACATTGCAAACGGTGCTGAATGTGCTTGAACATGGATTGAAATCTCAACGGGTTCAAGAAGCTGATTTAACTCTCCAGTGAAACTATTTTTCATCTACTCTCTTAAGCCGCATTTGTCTTTATGATATGCATTTTCAGGTCTACATCACCCATTTGAGACCATCACTGAACAGGTGAAAAAGCATATATGTTTTACAGAAAATAGGTACTGGACCTAAATATCAAATAGAGTATATTGTGGTTGATGAGTCCCCTAAGAGCCAGAGCAAACACACTGAAGTGATCAGCAGGTTATAAGTAAAAAAAATTATGTTTTTGTCAGGGTTAACCAGTTTGACTTAATTTGGTCGAGCCGCAGTAGCAAGAGCAATGTAGCCACTAGATGTCCTTATAAAATCATGCAAATGCTTCTCAGCTGATTCACAGTCATCAGTAATACATCCCCAAACTTTGTGCAAAACGTACTATGGTTAACGATGCTCTTATCCATAGAAGATGTGATGTATATTGCAAAAATTCATGTGTGGCCCATTCACTGCCATACCATCCTGAACACATCACATCTGCAGGTTCCCCTTCAGGGACTTCAGCTGCGTCGGAAATGCTTTGGGAACGCCCCCAGCGTTTCCAACGCAGCGTCTTGTTCCCTCAAGGAACCATGGTTACATTGTAACCTGGAGACGTTACCCTTCAGGAACTCGAGCTGCGTCGGAAATGCTTTGGGAACGCCCCCAGCATTTCCGACGCAGCGTCTTGTTCCCTCGGGGAACCATGGTTACATTCGTAACCTGGGGACGTTTTCATCTTTTGAGTTCATTTTTCAACAAATGCAGAGGGAGCCAGAGCAAGGCAGTTGTGTTAGGTTGTTATTTGAGAAAACAGCACTTTCCGCCACACTGTTGCACTGCTCGACTGGATCACAGAAAATAATCTGTTTCTTCCAATGAGTTTCTTTTGCTGACCCAGCTTATGAAGTCTAAAAGCAAATGAATGTGACGATTGGCGGATGAACACACAGTCAAATGTCAAAAGTTGCCATGACCACATCAGACTCATGACTGTGAGGGCATTGCGACGATTATTAAATGTCAGTGGTTTCTACATGAACAAAATAAGCTGAAGCTAATGGTCTGCTACAGTATGTTCCACTTATTTTTTTTAAATGATTATTGTAAGGTATCACTATACTTTGACGGCCATGTTATGATAATGCAACATACTGTACAAATCTGAAATATTTAATTAAATGATAACAGATGATTTACCAGTGACCGATTACGTTTGTAGAACTCCTAAAATGGATATTTTCCCTGTTGGCTAAAGGGGATCCTGCACTAACAAACCTAATGTTAATGGATAGCTTTCTATAGACATCATTGGTTCATTCTGGACTTTTGGAAATAAAATTAAAATTGTAGTTTTATCCAGTCTGTGTCTAGCTCTCCTAACATATGAAAAAATAATAAACTTTTAACAGATATTCTAATTATACTTTTTCTTTTTTTTCCTGGATAAAAATGTTGACACATTAAACCACACAATTTTTTGTTGAATGAAATGCTCTCTGAAATAAGAATGTCCGGTTACACTTTATTAGTCCACTTTAGACATTCTACTAACTATAAGTAACTTTGTAACTACATGTCAACTACATGTCAAGTAATTCTCATTAATTTGCAACTACATGTCTACTAACTCTCAGAGTAGACTTAGGGTAGGTTTAGGGTTAGTAGAATAAGTTGACAAAGAAAGTGTTAGAAGATATTAAGCAGACAGTCTACTAACACTCTACTAACTGCTAGTTGACATGTAGTTGCAAAGTTACTTACTGTTAATAGAATGTCTAAAGTGGAATATCGAAATAAAGTGTTACCGAATGTCCTTCCAACCTGCCACAGACAAGAAGCAAACCATTGCTTGTCAGTGTGTTTTCTATTAAGCTTGTATTTCTTTTATTTACTCAAGCGCCTTTTCCAGCCATGACTTGGTTTTGAAGAAAGTGTCTTTATTTGTTTTGTCTGTGGTACAAGCTGTCAACTGGCTTTTGAATTCATGCTGAAAATAAGATCTGATTCGTAGACATTTTGTATGTCAAGATAATCTTCACAAATTAACTTTGTGAACTTTGAAGCCTAAATACAATCGCAAGAGGTAAAAAGCTACATGCAGGCTAAAAATGAAGTACACTGTGGTCACATGACTTCAGCGTCACCACCATTAAGCTTCTAACAACGCCTTCGGTCTTAAGTTAGTTTGCAAAATTAGTTTGAAAAATGAGTTAGTTTGCAAAAGTGCAAATACAAATGCAATGAGGATGTAAAAGTGGATTAATTGAGTTGTCCTGTTCTGTTTGATGACATTTAATGTTTTCGACAGCCTCTGTAGGTTTTTTTAGTAAACATTCAAATTTTGTGTCATAGAATAAACCGTGACAACATCGTGTACTTGTAATAAACACAGACCTTATTTCAGGCAAAACCCCATTGCTTTCGGCATGATGGAAGCGGAAGTGCTAAAATGCTAACACATTCACGGGTTTTAGCACTCTTTCCGATACTGAAAATTTGCAAAAGGGATGAGCCATATGATCTACCCCAACTTCCTGTTTCAATAGGAAAGAAAACTGTGCCATTTCATGACATCTTTAATTCCTAAATATTTATACACTGAACAAAATTATAAACGCAACACTTTTGTTTTTGCCCCCATTTTTCATGAGCTGAACTCAAAGATCTAAGACTTTTTCTATGTACACAAAAGGCCTATTTCTCTCAACTATTGTTCACAAATCTGTCTAAATCGGTGTTAGTGAGCACTTCTCCTTTGCCGAGATAATCCATCCACCTCACAGGTGTGGCATATCAAGATGCTGATTAGACAGCATGATTATTGCACAGGTGCGCCTTAGGCTGGCCACAATAAAAGGCCATAGAACATTTGTGTACATAGAAAAAGTCTTAGATCTTTGAGTTCAGCTCGTGAAAAATGGGGGCAAAAACAAAAGTGTTGCGTTTATAATTTTGTTCAGTGTAAATAAACTTTTTATATATACATATATATGTGAAAATGTGTTTCCTATTTGACCTTTGGGTTGGATCACTGGCATGTACCATCTAAACCTCACCTCCTCTTTCCTTTTGGAAAGAATCAGCACCTTAGGCTGGCCACAATAAAAGGCCATAGAACATTTGTGTACATAGAAAAAGTCTTAGATCTTTGAGTTCAGCTCGTGAAAAATGGGGGCAAAAACAAAAGTGTTGCGTTTATAATTTTGTTCAGTGTAAATAAACTTTTTATATATACATATATATATGTGAAAATGTGTTTCCTATTTGACCTTTGGGTTGGATCACTGGCATGTACCATCTAAACCTCACCTCCTCTTTCCTTTTGGAAAGAATCAGCTTACCTCATCCATGATGCATCCCCAGGCCTGAACACAGAGTTGTTTTCCTTATTAAATGTTTAACCCTTGTGCCAAGAATGAGCTCATTAGCACTTGATAAAGAAAGGTTGCATGAGGAATGCAGTGAATGGTTTCAATGTTACTCTGGTATATTTCTGAATATATTTCACATTCAATACACCTCCATGTGAAAGCGCTACATCATAATTGACTCATATGTATGATAGCATTAGCATTGCTTGCATTAATACACCACAACGATGATTGAGGGCGAGAGTTTAAGTAGTACAGCATATGAGAGGAGATAAGGCTGTAACGTGTTTGAGACTGAACATGGTTTTTTGGTTCTTCAATGCGTCAGTCAGCATTGTCGTGACGTCACTCTCCAGTGGCTCTAAAGTGACTAGTCACAAGGCATTTACGGCTCAGGAAACTGGCTTAAAAAAAATTTTCTGGATGGGAACACCAATCAGCAAAGATGACAGCATTCCAAGGAAGCGTATGCCAGCCATTCAACTGCCTTTGAGATGAATGGGAAAGCTAATAGATGGCTTTTCCATGTGTCATATACCTCCTTATGATAAACAGCTGAAAGCCTATTTATGCATAACTTTCTTTACAAAGAACATTTGTAATGAGTGGAAATTAAAAGAGGACACAGTGACTAGTCACAAGGCATTTACGGCTCAGGAAACTGGCTTAAAAAAAATTTCTGGATGGGAACACCAATCAGCAAAGATGACAGCATTCCAAGGAAGCGTATGCCAGCCATTCAACTGCCTTTGAGATGAATGGGAATGCTAATAGATGGCTTTTCCATGTGTCACATACCTCCTTATGATAAACAGCTGAAAGCCTATTTATGCATAACTTTCTTTACAAAGAACATTTGTAATGAGTGGAAATTAAAAGAGGACATTGGAAGATTTCTGGTAATGCTAGTTTCAGAAGTGACAGAAGAACAGATACCTTTGTCTTGGGTGACAATGTCTTCATGTGTGTGTGCGCTCGTTTATGGTTCTGGCAAAGCCATGAGTCATGGTTTATAAGTGTGTAATTGTTCGTTGGAGCGCTGTCTGTTATATTTACACTAGCTTAGAAGTGTTTAAACATGCTATAAACACTAAATTCAAAACTGGGCACACATAATGCAACCATATTTTACAGCAGCTTGTCATCGTAATTTCATTTGTGTGCGTTTCTGTGTGTGTGAGTGTGTTTAAATCCATTTTATGTAATGGTGGTGTTTAAAAATAGCTTCCTCAGTTGTTGCCTTGGGTGTAGAAGAATAGTTCACTCAGTGACGAGAATTCATCATTTGCATTTTACATCTGCATTCTTTTTCTATCGACCCCAAACATATAGTATACATTTTTAAAGAGCTTTTATGCAGCTCTTGTTGCGCTTTGAATGAACTATTAATTTCAGAGCAGAGGGCGTTACCGCACACTGGAGGGATATGAGTTTCCCAAACAGCCCCTGACAAAGAGCTCTAACATTTCTCAGTGTGTGTTCCCAGTATTCAATCAGCTCACATCAATTCATCTTGTTTGGTGCTGAAGGCCAGTAGGAGTTCTCATGTCCCATGAATCAAGGGAACAGTCGCCTCACCTGCACAGCACATAAATGAATTATGAATCAATTCAAAACAAATGAAAATTGGCAAAGGCTGCAGGGTAATTCTGCCAGGACAGAATTCATCATTTGCATTTTACATCTGCATTCTTTTTCT
Organism: Sinocyclocheilus grahami; assembly: GCF_001515645.1. Classification (NCBI taxonomy): domain Eukaryota; kingdom Metazoa; phylum Chordata; class Actinopteri; order Cypriniformes; family Cyprinidae; genus Sinocyclocheilus; species Sinocyclocheilus grahami. The sequence goes on from NW_015505753.1 coordinate 1,246,317, forward strand.
ATCGACCCCAAACATATAGTATACATTTTTAAAGAGCTTTTATGCAGCTCTTGTTGCGCTTTGAATGAACTATTAATTTCAGAGCAGAGGGCGTTACCGCACACTGGAGGGATATGAGTTTCCCAAACAGCCCCTGACAAAGAGCTCTAACATTTCTCAGTGTGTGTTCCCAGTATTCAATCAGCTCAAATCAATTCATCTTGTTTGGTGCTGAAGGCCAGTAGGAGTTCTCATGTCCCATGAATCAAGGGAACAGTCGCCTCACCTGCACAGCACATAAATGAATTATGAATCAATTCAAAACAAATGAAAATTGGCAAAGGCTGCAGGGTAATTCTGCCAGGACGACATTAGGTGATGTCATTCTTTTGAAAGCAAAACGTTCTTTAAAATTTTGCTTCATATTTCTTCACATAAAAAAAAATAAATAAAAAAAATAGAATGTATGACTGACAAATATGGCTAGTTTGTTTATGTTAAAACTGTGTAAACCAATTGGATGGGGATGGGTGTCTTTTTGGGGAAATTATAGCGATGGCTGACTTTGAGTGTGTTGATTAACTGTTAGGGAACAAGAATGGCAGGTATATTTTAAGTGTCGTTGTTAAAATAGTTGTGCGATAATTTACCAGACTTACGTAACAACAGAATAGAATTCATTGTGTGTATATATATATATATATATATACACTGTATATTACCAGACTCTTATGTAACAGCAGAATAGCATTCAGATGGCATTCCTGAGTTCCTGTGTGTCATTCAGATGTATGAGCGCAAGGAAGGCATTTACCAGATGTGCCCAGTTTAAGAGAAGCATTCAGACCTGGAAGATCACACGCGCTTACGACTCGATAAGAGCTTTCACACTCACTAAACAAGCATAGAGCAGTTTAGTGTGCTGTGCAGCGATATACAAGGTGTTTCTTGCCAAAGACAATTCTATTTTGTGTATTTTAGCTGGTCTGGAGCACTGTAGTAACTAATCAATTACCAATAACCTTATAAACTAAATGGAAATCCAAATGAATCCCCAACTAATGGTCTATTCACACCAAGAGTTAAATTAATAATGTTTGGAATGCTTATTTGGGATTAATGCATAAGTACACTATAAAGTGTGCAGTTTTCAGTTAGTTATCTACCATTCTTTTCCCAGCAACCTATAAGCCTACGCTTTGCATCACGCAACATCTGGTTGTCATGACCTTAAAGACGGCTTGGCTTTCTCGTAAAGCCTATCCTGTCAAGGTTCTTCAGGGAACTACAGGAATCTTTCTCCATTTTATTTTATTTTACTTTAATTTTTTGCCTTCCTCGGCAGCATGTTATTAATCTTAACGCAATCCACTTTCAAACATTTTCCTGTCCGTTTACTTATGGTCTGATGCATTTACAGACCATTTAATCTGCACAAGTTTCATGCTTGTTTGCACTGTGCTCTGATTTAGCATATTGTTAAGAGTTATGGTACACTGTTGGGTCACCACACAATATAAAATCTGATTCCTGAAGCAAATTCAATCGAGAGCCACTGACGTAAACACACAAATCTAAAGCGTGACAGCATGACTTTTTGAAACTGTTATTTAGACAGTGTTCTTCAGTGAGAAGAGTGTATGACAGCTGCGCAAACAGCTCTGTCAACACTTGACATACCATGACAGTAAATGAAGGGCAGGGCTTTTTCCATCCAATGTGCAATTGTGTCCTGTGTTTACATGTGTTTGTTTAAAGGCTTTTCGCTCCACTTTGGGAGAATCACACTTCAGTGTCAACAGGATTTTCAGTGGAAGAATAATAATACCTAACGAATAACAAAGGCCCACATGACCCTTTCAATGATAAACTGCAGTCTGATTACTCCAGTGTATGCAGTAAATCTTTCATCTGCAATACAGCTGCAGCTCACTACAGTACAATTATAGTTAAATGTAGTAAATTTGCACTAAAACTGAAGTTCAGTGAAATACAGTTAGACACAGTACTGCAGTTCAATCCAGCTGCACAGCACAATGAACAAGACTCCTGTCATGCAGCTGTTGGCATTAGAACAGTGTCAGTTTTTATATTACACAACTGCAGTTCTAAAGTTAAACTGCCAGAAGCTATGAATGTTTCTGACTGGTGTATGACTCTTTCAAACATTCTTTATGTGTGACTTCTTCGTTACTTGGCAGTTTGCTTCAGGCATCTTGAGTACTGATTTTTGTTAATCGTTCAAGTGAAATTTCTTCCTGTTATTTAACTTTTTAATGTCAATTTTGATTTGATCAAATACTTTAGGTAGTGTGCTAGTTGTTGCCGTTGAAGTGTTTGCATGCTACTTAACATGGTGCAGTTCTTGGGAATAGCTAAAGCAGTGTGGGAATGAGGCAACTGGAAACCTGGACACAGTTTGAAATACATTCACATGTAGCAGAACTACAAATGTGGAAAACTTACCAATATTGCCAAAACCTTCAGTATTACAGCACAAAGTGTTGTAAACTGGAAAGGGTAACACTTCATTTTTTGATAGTCCACTTTGGACATTCTACTAACTATAAGTAACTTTACAACTACATGCAACTAGCAGTCATTAGAGTATTAGTAGACTGTCTGCTTAATATCTTCTTACACTTTATTTTGATGCTCCCTCAACACATTCTACTGACTGCAAGTTTGATAGTGCATGTCAACCATAACAGTCTATTAATACTCTAATGAGAGTTAGTTGACATGTAGTTGCAAAGTTACTTATAGAAAGTCTAAAGTGGACTATTGAAAAAAAAGTGTAGCCTAATCCTGGAAGGCAGTAGATTACTAAAGCTTTCACCATTTCAGTTAGGGGTGTCCTGGAGGGCAACTATCCAGTTGAGTTTAGCTTTAAGCCTAATCAAGCACACCTGAACAATCTAATCCATGTCTTTAGACTCACTAGAAACTTCCAGGCCTTGTCCAGAAAACATTTTTCTCGCTCTTTTGGCCTTCCATCTACACCGAGACAGCATTTTTGTTAAGGAATACAGAGGTTTTTGAAAATGCTCTTCAAAGTGGATAAATCTGACAATGCCGTTTTCACGTTGTAGTGTGGACTGTGAAAATGGAGGTATTTGAAAATGATGACACGTTTAGTCATGTGACATATTATACCGATAAATATTGTCTCAGCACGATTGAGCTCGCCTGGGACATAACGTAGAACATGACTGACTGAAAGGGAACCATGGTTCCCCGAGTAGGGAACGAGACACTGCATCCTCTAGGGGTCGCTATGGGGAACGCCTCGTCGTGACCCGTGTCTGAAACATACATTGAAAAAAACCAACAACACGTTGGCGACAGCCATGACGTCACTACCGGTGCGACTATAGTATAAATAGGCACCGGGAGAACACATCATCCACTTCTTCGTCTGAAGCTTGCGTCCGAAGCATGGCAAGAAACCTAGAGAACGCAGTGTCTCGTTCCCTACTCAGGGTACCATGGTTGCATACGTAACCTGAGACGTTCCCTTTCATGGGTACTTCGAACTGCGTCCTCTAGGGGACGCTATGGGGAACGGTATACCCACGCCACCATGCTGAGGTGAGTGCATGCCAGAAACCATGGCGAGCACTAATACCAACTCTACCATATTGCCATGGGAGTTGCCCCAGGGACGTTAGACGGCTGTCAGTGACATTATTCCCTACGGCCGAAGGCCTAGGCTACATACCCCAAAAAACTTACCTGTTAGGGCCAGAACT
>NW_015505753.1:1250987-1251737 GCF_001515645.1 Sinocyclocheilus grahami
CACCGGGAGAACACATCATCCACTTCTTCGTCTGAAGCTTGCGTCCGAAGCATGGCAAGAAACCTAGAGAACGCAGTGTCTCGTTCCCTACTCAGGGTACCATGGTTGCATACGTAACCTGAGACGTTCCCTTTCATGGGTACTTCGAACTGCGTCCTCTAGGGGACGCTATGGGGAACGGTATACCCACGCCACCATGCTGAGGTGAGTGCATGCCAGAAACCATGGCGAGCACTAATACCAACTCTACCATATTGCCATGGGAGTTGCCCCAGGGACGTTAGACGGCTGTCAGTGACATTATTCCCTACGGCCGAAGGCCTAGGCTACATACCCCAAAAAACTTACCTGTTAGGGCCAGAACTTCTGGGCCCGGGGTAGAGCTCAAGTCTTGGAATCAGGATAGATTCCTTTAAGGGAATACGACCAAGAGCCTAGAATCATACTAAGTCTTGGCCTGTCATAAAGGGGCTACCGCACGCTCTGCATATGCTAAAGGAACTGTCTCAACAGATCCCTAGTAGCAACACCCTGTTAAAGTAGGTATCCAGAGGATACATAGGTGGAGTGGTGCCCAAGGCGGAACCGGGGTTTTAAACCACTCGGAAAGAGCAGGAGGCTGCTGCACATAGCTCTTACCATACAGGATTTTAGAAAAGAACGCAGAGTACTAGCGTGCGAACTTACCACAGTGTGGATTTTAGAAAGTGTACAAAGACTTCACGTGCACACTTACCATAACATGGATTT
>NW_015505753.1:1252114-1264343 GCF_001515645.1 Sinocyclocheilus grahami
GCTATGTTTGAGAAGTCATCAACTCGATCTAAGGCTTATAATGCTGGAGTGGCTTGCAGTAAAGCTGTAGCTGAGGGAGCAAACATCCAGCTCTCAATCGAGAGGGAGCTCAACCTACAGCATGTTCCAAAGCTGGAACAGCTAGCAATAATTTACTTAGCTGAGGGAGCACAAACCCAGCTCTCAGTGAGAGGGGGGCTTGACCTACAGCGCGACTGTTAGAATCAGAAGGGTAAATGTACTGCAAGCTAGCCAAAAAACTCAGCACATCATAGAGGCAGAGGAAGGGCCTAGTTCGCCTGATGCTGCTGGTTCCAGGTGCTCTGGGAAAAACAGAGAACTCAACTCTCATGTGAGAGGAAGACTCCGAATTCAGAAGGAGTAGCGTGCTCATAGGTAACCCTTTGATAAAAGGGGAGCACTGCTCAGCACTACCACGAGAACCACCCATGGAGCGAGGAATCCAACTCCTCATAGAGAATTAAACGCTCGAAAGAAAACACCATGCTCACAATAACCCTGAATGGTGAGGGGAGCGATGCTTCCAGAGTGTGTCGACAGAGACACACTAGTTGAGTGGAGTCCAAGGTACCGGGGTCTAAACCAACTCAGAGAAAGGGAACGAGGCTCATAACACGTAATCCTTACCGTACAGGATTTCAGAAAAGTGGGCAAAACATAACGTGCACACCTACCACTTATGTGGATTTTAGAAAGTGGGCAAAGCATAACGTGCACACTTCCCCCTATGTGGATTTTAGAAAGTGCGCAAAGCATAACGTGCACACTTACCACTTATATGGATTTTTAGAAAGTGCGCAAAGCTTAACGTGTGCACTTACCATAGTATGGATTTAAGAGTTTTCCAAGCATCTGCTCACAGATACCCGGAAGTACTGAGCCAAATGGGAGAGGCAAGCTCAAATGCAACCCTCTAAGGTGAGGGGAGCACTGCCTGAGACAGCATTACACAAGAAGATTCTCGCAAATGCCACCTATACTTCCCGCTTGATGCCTCAGCAAGAGGGGATATCCTGGTGATCGGGAGGCCCTTCAGGGCGACCTAGATACGGTAGACCAGACAGGGCAGCCTGAAAGCATAAGCCCAGCCCGGACGTCCAGGAAATTTTTGCAGTGCCGTGCCGGGGGCCTAATGATCAAGAAGGCTCCCGCTGAAGCCTGTGACCTGGCCGCATAATCCAGGAAGTATGAAGCCCGAAACCCGGTTTATCGTACCTTCTGGACATATATCGACGAGTGAAACACTGCAAGTCGAGCACCCAGTTTCTGAACCCAGCAGAGGGGTTTCTCATCGAGGACCTACCCTAGAAAAAGGACAGAAACACACAGATCCCGGGAAACACTGCAAAGAAAGCTAGCAGAAGGATTATACACACAACCAGCAGCGCATTAAATAAATATATATATATATTTAGAAATAGATCGTACTCACCCACCATGGTTCCCGCGTCGGAGCCCCGTCCAAAGTAGCCTCTGGTCCGGACCATCAGTAAGGTGGTCACTATGAAGCCATAGAACCAACCGAACATCATAGGTCCAGCATAGGAGACTGTAATGCAGGAAAATTCCCACCTAACCTCAGTCAGGTGGAGAGATGGTGGTTGCAGGGGAATTAGGAAGGGGAAGATAAGGGCAGATGTAAGACCCCCGAAGGAAATGAGTAGATACTGAGGTATCACTCTGATCCGGACAAAAGCGCTGACGACCCTGTCTGGATGACATCCCCAAGGTCTTTTAGTGAAATTTTAGTGAAATTTCCTTTGACCCGCGGGCGGGGGAGGAGCACGAGCCGCGACACTAGCCTTCTGTGCCCGTCTCTGATCCTCAAACCGAGACAGCCCAGGACGCCTGGGATGTTCGGGTTCAGACCTGGACCTTCGTGAAGGCCGCTGAGTGCACCTTTGCCTCCCTGAACTTTTCGACCACCGTCTCTACGGAGGAGGAGCGGAGATGGTTAACACAGGGGGCTCAGGAGACGTAGGAGGGCTGGACGGGACCAGTGGAGGCGAAGGAGACTCAGGAGATGAAGGAGAGCTGGACGGGACCAGCGGAAACGAAGGAGACAAAGGAAAGCTTTCTGGAGTGGATTCTGGGGTGAGGATAGGAGCCGAGAACTCTGGGGGTAGCACCATATACATGAGCGCTGAGAGGCATGCTGGAGCGAGTTCTGAAGCTGGATTCGACACTGGAGCAAGCTCTGGGGCTGGAGCCGACACTGGAGCGAGCTCTGGGGCTGGAACCGACACTGGAGCAAGCCTAGGGCCCAGAACCAACCATCTCTCCTCCTCAGATTCCCCTCTAGGCTTGGGGTGAAAGGCTTGAGTGAGTCGCGGCCGGCGGGCTTGACAACGGTTCGGCGAAGTGTGCGGCGGTTTCCATGCCGCGGGGGAAAAACAGGAAAACAAACACTTTACAAACCAAAAAACAAACACGGGGAGAAGGGGCACCGCTTACTATCTTGGTCCTGTCTTTTATCACGGGTTGTCAGGGCGAGAAGCACGAAGGAGGCAGATATCAAACAAATAGAATATTTTAATAAATCCACTTAGAAAAATCAGGAGAACACAACCACTTAAACAACATTTGACAGGACAAGGGAACTGAGGAAAACACAGGGCTTATAAACACATGGAATGTAATCAGGGAGAACAGAAACAGGTGAGGAGTAATCAAGGATAATTAATAAAACACAGCAGAGACAAATGGAACTTAATAAAACAGGAAACAGGAACTACCAAATAAGGATTAACAGGAACATACATGTGACAGTTGGCTGCATCCAAAATCTCATACCTCCCTATTATATAGTAAACAAAAAACAGTTTGCGAAATAAGAAGTATGTCCGAATTCACAGTAGACATAAAAGAGTTGGTAAATAGTACCCGGATGACCTTCTGAAGTGTGTATACGATGAACATGTTACTATCCAGGTTGATGCTGGTAGGTCACGTGACAATGACATCATGGTAAGTATCGTACATCCAGATTACATTCAAACACATGTTATCACTTAATCTTACTGTTTCCTTATTAGATTGTATCAGCGTTCTACTATCACAGTTAATAAAACACAGAAGAAGAAAAAAAGATCCTAGGGAACTGTTGTTTTTTTGGTAGTGCAGTAGGGCACTAATGCTTGGCACAGAGCACTGCACCTCACACAAACATTACAGAATTATTCTCCTTTCATCTAAATGCTGATGAATTTAAACTGTTGCCTTTATTTTTTTATATATCTAGCACCAATTTTGTTATACTGTTTTATCCTGGCCACTATATCATGAATGTCCTATTCATAAAAATCCATGAATCAAACTGTTTTAAATACACATGGCTTACCGTGACAGAGTGGCTTTATCTTCAGATAGGCAGAGCAGTGGATTTGAATGGGAACAAATTATCTGTAGCCGATTCCAGGAAGAGGGCTGATATGAACACAGGAATGAATGGATATATTAATATCTACATTCCTTTGAATGGAGCTTCTGTGTGCCTGACTGTATACATTATATGTAGCCTATATGTTTGAGAGTTGATTTTGTTAGAGCCATGTTTCTTTAAAGTCACTGCTGTAGTTTCAGGCCGACAATCTGCGAGAAAGGCTTTGGTTTTATGTGAACAAGTTTTCACAGAAACTCACAATGGCAGAAGTGTTAAAAGCATTTCCAGGTAAAGGGGGTAGCTGTGGTTTGACTAACAATAACTGAGTCAGATGTGAATGTTAGAAGATTGCTGTTTTGAGAACGATGTGTACAACACCTACGAGTGCATCTAAAGTGTGGGTGAAACTGTTGCAGTGAGTGGCTTTGTATATATATTCCTGTGCAACAGTATTAAAAAACAATATTACAAAACATGCTTTAAAATAGCCATTACACCATACATATTATAATAAACTACACTGAATATACAGTCATATTGCTAATAATGAAAAAACTACCATTGATTTGCTTTAACCCTTTGATACTTTTTAAAGGTGACGTAATTTTTTTATCAAAATACTTTGTCTAATTACAACTTAACCATGCTGGTGGAATGCCTTTAGTGATGTTATCGACTTTATGTAATATATTAGCATGTAACTCTTATAATATTATGGCAGTAAATGTCTTTAATAGCTGGTCTGGAAACTTTTGCCTGTCTACATATTGATCATCCAGCACTGTGCGCTCGCTCCAGTGTTTACCTACATTATCACGCCCTCGCCCAGCCCTGCGCCACGAGGTAATGTGCATTCTAATCATGATTTCACAGCCCCACATTGGAAAAAGACATTTCATTTAACTGTATTTGGTTGAGCATCCTGAACTGGGGAACTACTTTGCAGTATAATGTGTATCTTTCATTCATTCCACGAGCTATAATCTAACGTTCAACCTTAAACCAATTAATTAGTAGAAATTATTACTCCACACATCACTAACAACACCTGATGTCATTTAAAAACAGTTCTACACTGTGGAAAAAAAGGAAAATGTACTAGTAATTTTCTGTTGGGACATTTTATGTCAAGTTTTCCTTTTGCCCTAAAACATAATACAATGCACAATTCAAAATATGGGGAAAACATGGTTCAAGTGACCCAAATACTGATTTTTCTTCTCGTGGCACAGATCAGATGTAAGTAGGAAAAAAAGACACTGACAACCCTTATGAAAAAGAAGTTTATTCAAGTGTGCTATTAGTATACTTCTTTTAAAAAATAGGAAAGTATACTTTTAGTGTACTTTTTATGTACTTCTCAGAAATGGGCTTTGTTAGAAATATACTTAAAATGACATTTAAGTATACTTGACTTATAGCCTACTTAGAAAAAGCCTAAATATATTTGAGCTATACTTGTGTTCCTAGAATCTGTGTTTTCATTGTTATACTATAGGGGGCGCTAGTACACATTTTCTGTACAGAATTTCCAAAAAACACAAGTGAAGAAGAAACCGAAACAACAGATGCTTCCATATGTAATCTAACACGATCATCAGACATAAAACCGCATCAAAACTGTGAAAGTTGATGTAATGTCGACCAATGAAGAGGTAATAATGACTGTCAAGCTTTGGGGTGTTGATCGACTCTATGTACGTTTTGATTATCGTTCTGAATCCAATTCATAGTCTTTTTTTCAGCTTTTTGTTCAAAATGTTGTTTATTTCTTTTTTTATTATTATTTATGAAACTTTCCCACATTCAAGTGTTTAAAAAAAGAATGCGTGAAGCTAGGATAAAATGTTTTTGTTTACAAGCAGATACCTTGTTCTTTCTTTTGGCGTTTTGTATGTTCAGATATTTATATAACAAAATATATACAAATTCATACCTAAATAGGGACATAGTAGTATACTTAAAGTATGATGTAAAGTTCACTTAGAGAAAACTTACGAGTATACTTGTAGTATAAAACTGCTAAACTAGTAGCTTACTGAGACTATACTTCAAAGTGTACTAAAAATGCTACTACAAGTATTTAATTAGAAAACTATCAGTATTCATATGTTCACTTTTAGTATAGTTGCAGTACAAGCTAAAAATATTGTTGTAAGTTTACTACTGTTATACCTAAAGTATACTTAACAGTATACTTTTATATACTAGAAAGTGGGCCAATTTAGTCCCAAGGAGTATTGAAATAGTACACTTACAAGTATACTACTAGTACTCTGATATTTGTATACTTGCTACATAAAGTATACTTAAAAATATACTCGAACTTTACTTAAGTATACTTGATAAATAAACTTGAAGTATTCTACTTTTTGGTAAGGGAACCCGCCGACTGACAAGACAGAGTAGGTTACTTTTGTTATGAAACAAAGACTCAACAAAAAACAAAGATTTTGTCATTTTGTAAAAAATTCAAACAATAAATACCGTTTTGTGGCTCTTTAATGTGTCGTGACAGACCGCTGTAGCGCTTCAGTTCAAGCAGCATGTGAACCGATCATCTCTTCCACTTTATTAGTTGTAGCATGAAATAAACATGAATGAACATCAGAAGGTTTCTTGTTTCAACCGCGGAAAGATGATATCGGCTAGGCACTGATATCGGCTATGGGAACCTTTTAAAAGAAGATATAAGCTGGTCGCCAAAAAAAACATATATAGTCAACAATTCAGAATTAAGCATCAAGAGCAAATGTAAATGTGGCGGTAAATCAACTTTCTTTCCCATTCTGATGTTCAGTCTTGTAGCGTCTCGACCAATCAAACACACAATTTTTCATTTGATTTAACAAATCAGTTATTCATTAGATTAACAAATCGTCACAGTCCCCTCACCCAATAAACTGGATGCTAGGATGTCTGCAACGACACCAGGCCCCCCCTGGTTACCATGGCAACCCTGACACCAGATACTTTTACGACCTAATGGAATGTGAGCAGGGAAAATCACTGCATGTTCCATAGCAAGAGGCAAATGCACAGTAGAAATTGACTTTTCTACTAATCAATTCATAGGAAGACCTTTCTTTGAATGAACACACATATCCTTCAGGTCATGGTGTATGTTGTCTTTGAGATTTTATACTGTTTTATGCAGGCATATGATGGAAACACTCATGTTCACCATGTTTAATATCTATGAATTCACCTTCTGATGATTTAATAGTTTAAGTGTTTATGTAGTATGTTAGACTAGTTTAAGTGTTTATGTAGTTAATAAAGTCTTACTTGTATCACACTTGACGTTGTACATTGTTTGCTCATAACTGGAGTCACTTAATCATGCAGATTTATACTACAAGCTCTTTGTAAAATTGTACAGTAAGAAAGTTCTTTCCCTTAACCAGGAAATTAACGTTCTTAGAATTGACAGACAGTTGACCCTGAGAGGTCAGCTAAATATCTACAGCGGCTCTAAATATTTATAATTAATTATAAATAGTTATGATTAATTATTCATATTTCCCCATGAGCTGATTCGCTACAGTCTTGACCATCCATGGGGGAATTTCCCAATGCCACTGTAGGCTAACTATGGTCGTTAGTTCAATTGAACTCTGTTGGTAATGATGGAACTTGTGACCATAGTTGTTTTTGGGCAATGCACCCCAGATCATCTTCACCATGTCAACATGCCTAAATGCATTGAATTGCTGTCATGTTATTGGCTGATTAGATATTTGCACTTATAAGCAGAGGAACGGGTGTACCTAATAAAGTGGCCAGTGAGTGTATGCATATATAAAAATTAAACAAAATTAAAGCAAACTATTGTAGGAGAAAGCACTGCACACAGATCAAAACCACTTTGGTTTACTCGAAAGGAGCACCAGGGTCTTCCAGTAGTAATGATCTATCTTTGAGTTTATGAGTGTTCAGCAAGTGCCCAACCCTCTCTGAATGCCATTTCCTGTCAGAGTGGTGAGTAGCCAGGATGTCTTCACTCATGGCCTAGTACAGTAGCATTGAAGTTTTACTCAGTACACTAATGAAAAAAGGACCTTGTGTACATATGAAACTTTCCTTCCTTCAGTAGATAAAACACATGACTAAGTACTGTTAAAGCTGACACATCAGCCATATCCTCTTACCAATGATGATTCAATAGATTTACAATGAAAAAGGGGGCTAGTTTAGACCAGGAAACCTTTTTCCAATCTTTGTTTGTCCAATTTTGTTAAGCTTATGCAAACTGTATCATCAGTTTCCTGTTCTTGTATGACAGGAGTGGCACCTGGTCTGGTCTTCTGCTGCTGTAGCTCAAGGTTCAACGTGTTGTGCATTCAGAGATGCTGTTCTGTGTTCCTTTGTGGTTGTAACTAGAAGTCACTGTTGCCTTTCTATCAGTTCGAACCAGTCTGGTCATTCTCCTCTGACCTCTGACATCAACAAGGGATTTTCACACACTGTTCAGTATCGCTGCTCAATATATTTTCCCTTTTTTAAAAAAGGGGGTTAGTTGCTATTTGTCAAATTGTCGGGACAACTCCAGGATAACTCATTTTCTATATTGTAAATGCTAAAAGGAAATGTAAAAAAGAACAATATCAGATTCAGCAAGTACAAAATGACTCCTGCTAATGTGATACTGCTTAAGCATTTAAATCACTTATATAGTGTAGAATATAAAGGGCTGGAGGACCACTTTTCATAAACCTGGAACAAATGAATTGAGAACAAAAGAAATGTGGCATTAGTCTGAATCATTTAGGTTAGGATGCATTGTGATCATCGGAAGGGTTTCCTGATACATCAAATGAGTCACATTTCTCAGACGTCTTTGAATCATTGCAGAGAGAGAGAGAATGTGGCTACAACACCTTATACTTTCACATACGCTCACTCACTCACTCACTCGTGGACAATGTGAGATTACCCACAAAAATGATCACAAATATGTATCTTCATTCTTTCTCATAAAAGGCAGTGGGCTTAAACAGAGAGCAAATGGAGAATGCCTCCTCTTCTTAGATGTTTCTCCTACTGAAATCGGCTCAGAATTTTTTTTTATCACATTTATCAAAGACCAGATTATGTCCTCCAAACGGGCACCTTGATTTAAATTTGACATCAAATATTAGTCAAAACTTGATCAAGATGCTGTAACATCATTTTAAACTCAGCTATTTCTTTCAGTGTTAACTGGGTGAAAATAGGAAGTTAATTCTACACTGAAATTGGTTTGATGTATAAGTAGGCAAACATGTTTGACGTTCAATTTACATGAAATCAACGTCATGTCAAGTTTTGATTTGCATATTTGACCTGTTTTTTTACATCAATTTTGATATTAATTTGATGTCTTTTCAACATCATTCACCAACTGGGCTTGATACTATCCTTGTTATTCTTACCTTTACTATATGTCTAAAAATGTAAGCTTTTGTTCTTCTAGGGATTTTTTGAAGAAACACCTGAGACATATGGTGTTGAAAACAAAGAAATCAGCCAACATATAGTCTCTGAAATGAATCTGGGCTAGATAAACATTCACCTTAAAATGAAACACAATCAAGAACTCCATGAGTTATGAGTCTACTGAGTAATGAATGTGCAACCTCTGAGTAATACAGTTTTCCTCTGGGTGTCTCTACCAGCTGTACTTTCTCACATCATTATGACTGTCTTCCTCTGAGATATCCTACTCTTTCATTCAATGCCCTTGTCCTCACATGCCCTCCTAATAGCCAGAGGCTGGGGTTAAAATACTGCATATCCCCATATCATTGCTCCCCAGCCATTTGTGGCTTTGTCCTTACCTGAGAGATCTCATGCAATTTGAGCTTGTTCTCCTCTGCTGAACTTCTGAACCGCAGAAATGTGTAAACACCTGTTGCCTGGCTCATTTCTGATTCCTGGAAAACCGGCAGGACGTTACAGTAGATGAGGTCTCATAATGGCACTATAAGATCTGCATGGTGGAAATACACACGCTCACACACTACAATGGAAAGAAACCTGACCGCAGTAGTGGAAGTAATAAAGACTGAGAGTGTGTGAGGTCTGGAGTACAGTGCACATCGAGGGTCTTTTTTGTTCTACTGATTGAGTCAAAGAGATTGTGAAACCATTAAAGAGGGGCCAGGACCACTCAAGATATGCCTCTGATCAGGGTTTCCATGAGAGGAAATCTTAACGTTTGTTTACTGTAAAGCACGGATGAGTGTGAGAAGTCTTTACTCAGATGAATGTATGTTGTCATACCATAATGCAAGTAATGATGGAAAACATTTTGTATTTCTGATAACATAATGCAGATGACAGTAACTGTTTATCTAGCTCATCGAAATGAGAACATACTATACTTCTACAATTAAAAAAAATAAAAAAGCTAATAATGACTACATTTTTATCTTATTTTTGGGTTGTTTTCCAGTGTAAATATCTAAAAATTATTAAATCAAAATGCATTTACTTGAGAAGCATAAATAAATAAGTAAATGAATGAAAGAAAGAATGAATGAACATTTCACAGGCATTTGGTTAACAGAAATGGACTAACACTCTTTCAATGGACTAACTTTCTTTCTTTCTTTCTATATATTTTTGCTTCTCAAGTAAATTTATCTTCATTTCAGATATTTGTACTGTAATAGTTTAGTCAGTTAAGCCCAAACTAGTTATAACCAACTATAACTAGTTAAGCCCAAAACAGACGCAAACAGTTCACCTGAACACCTGACTACACTCTGAACAAATAAGGCTCCCCAAATTCATTCACTCAAATGCATTCTATCTTTTGCAGTGTTGGGGAAAAGTTACTTTTAAAAGTAATGCATTACAATATCGTGTTTCCCCTTCAGGAACTCGAGCTGCGTCGAAACGCTTTGGGAACGCCTTCAGCATGACCATGCTCTGAAATCAGTCCAATGGATGGGCAAGATGTCACGGGTGGGGTGACGTAGTGACCAGGACGCTTAAAAACACGTGCGGTGGATACAGTGGCAGTTTTCTGTCATTCAGCAAGCACTCTGTGTGTGTGTGTCAATCGCTTATTTAGTGTCGTTTGTCCACTTTATAAGCGCCATTATGTCAAAGCTTCAGCAAGGAATAAGCATTTGGGTGAGAGCAGGCAGCGTTTCAGGCTGTGTGTTCCTCCCTGCCCGCGCTACAAAAAAAAACAAAGTTTCGGGTGGGGACACACACAGTTTGTGGAAGGAGGGAGCTGACTCGAGGGAGCTGACTGCCCACGTTGCGAGCATTGTCACTGCATACGCTTCGCTCTCGGAATGCTCTGTTTGAGGAGAGAGATTTCACCAGCGTTCCTCGTGGTGCCAGGCCCGCTTTCGCCAAGGCGGAGATCGGTGGCTACACTTGTGGGGATCGCAGATAGATCCAGCGCCCACTCTCTGGGATCGGAAGCCTGTGGTTTGTTCCACCCGGGGAGAGGGCTCGACGCTCCGCCTGTCTTCATCTGAGGAGGTGGACGTGGAGGATGTCGATGAGCTTTCAAAGCCAGTTGCACAAGCATATTATGTCTAATATTATTATGAGCAGCATTTACTGGGGAGCGGAGCTCGTGCAGTCAGCTCTCGAGGGGGTGGATTGTGCTTTTCCCACTGCAAAACGCTCCTCTCTCCCCGGGCACGCTCCATGGAGTGTGTCCGTGCCTGTGATCTTGCGGTTCCAGTCCTGCTGCTGCTGAGGCACGGCGGCTCGCTACCTCTTCGGAGGTCTCATAGAGTAGCTAGTTCAGCCATCCCCTGCCGGTTCGCCACTTCAGGGCACTGAGATAGCTGCTCTGATTACACCAGAGGTCAGTCTCCTCTGTGACTCCAGGGCATCCACATACTCAACCACATCGGCGATTGGTTGATATTAGCTCAATCAGAGCAGATGGCGGTTCGGCATCGAGAAGTCGTTCTCGCTCACATGAAAGAGCTGTGGTTAAGACTTAATTACAAGAAAAGTGTGCTTTCTCCAGTACAGAGAACCATCTGGGCGTGGTGTGGGATTCGACCACGATGCAGGCACATCTGTCTCCTACTCAGATCGAGTCAATCCTCACCGCAGTTGCGAAAGTGAGAGAAGGCCGGTCACTCACTGTCAAGCAGTTCCAGAAGTTGCTGGGTCTGTTGGCAGCTGCGTCCAACGTAATATATTTTGGGCTGCTGTACATGAGACCCCTACAGTGGTGGCTCTATACCAAGGGGTTCTCCCCGAGGGGAAACCCGCTCCGCATGCTCAAGGTCACGCAGTGCTGCCTTCGTGCCTTAGACATGTGGAGGAAACATTGGTTCTTGTCTCAGGGCCTGGTGCTGGGAGCTCCTTGTCGCCGTGTAATGGCAGCGACGGATGCGTCCCTCATTGTTTGGGGAGTGGTCATGAGTGGCTGCTCAGCCCGCGGTCCATGGAGTGGTCGCCATCTCACGTGGCCCATCAACTGCCTGGAGATGCTGGCTGTGTTTCTAGCATTGAAACACTTCCTCCCGGACCTAAGAGATTGCCATGTGTTGGTGCGCACCGACAACAAAGCGGTGGTCTCTTATATCAACCACCAGGGAGGTCTGTGTTCCCTGCCCCTTTACTCCTCTCACTGAGAGAAGTTCACATCCCTGGGCATCTCAATATGGGAGCAGACATCCTGTCGAGTCAGGGGCCGAGGCCCAGGGGATGGAGACTTCACCCCGAGGTTGTGAAGCAGATATGGATAATTTTTGGCCAGGCTCAGGTGGACCTGTTTGCGACTCAGGAGACATTGCAGTGTCCCCTCTGGTTCTCTCTGACTCATCCAGCTCCACTGGGGCTGGATGCCATGGTACAGAC